>NW_027069509.1:532030-569979 GCF_002906115.3 Quercus suber
TGTTTTTTTTTTTTTTTTTTTGGTTAATATATGAAGTTCTCTTTTTATTATTATTATTTTTTTTAATAACAAAATCTAATAAAATCTCACTAACACCCTTATTTTGAGTTCTAGTAGGACCCGATATAGCATTCTTTTTATTCTATTTCATTTTATTCTAACCAATAATAGGCTTGTCACCTTAACTTGATACAAAAATATTGTGAGATTTTAGTGCGCCAAGGAAAGAGCTCTATTAAAAAAAATTAGTATTCCAATCTTTTAATCATATTATTCAACTTCCTGCCCATGGGTTCATGAGTCACCTCAAAAATCTCATGAACTAGATTAAACTTAAGTCCTCCAAATTTAGGTTAGATGCTAAGAAGTAAGGTGACAACCATGCGCAATACCACCTATATATTGATTATATTCCCAATGTGAGGATACAAAAAGTCGTTTTGTTAGTCTTATGAATTTTAGACATTACATTTGATATGTTGTTGAGGTGACAAAATAAGTCTCGACTTAACACTTGTTTTCTTTTTTTGGATAAATTCCATTAACCTCCCTTGGGATTTGGACAAATACCACTCAGGTCCAAGATATTTTTAAATTAACCAATTAAGTCTCTAAAAGACAACTTAATCCCTAACACCCCTAACTCCATAACCCCCTCCGTTACTCATTTTTCTTACCCGGTCTCTTCTCTCTCTAGTCTCTTCTCTCTCATCCCTCTCTCTTAGACCACTCTTCACTTATCTCTGTCTCTAACCTTAAATCTGCTCTAATTTTACCCATACCCAAGCCCAGCCAAACCCATAACAACAAAACCCAATTCTTACAACAAAACTCAAATCCAAAAAATTCAAAAAAATCCTAGCCAAACCTACAACGAAACCCAAATATTATAACAAAACTCAAATCCAAAAAAAACTCAAAACAACCAACCACCTCATCAAAAGCCACAACCACCCCTACTCCAAATCCACCCATATCAGAAGTGGCTCTAATTTGATTGATCCGAACCCAAATATAAAAGCTTTCGAACCAAGATGTGCCTAAATATGTTTCAAGTTGGCTTCAATTTGAACAATTCGAACCCAGATCTAACAATTTTGAACCCATATTTGGTTCATGTTGACTCTGATTTGGTTCGTAATATTGAGATCTTCTTCGTTTTTACATGTTTGTGTGGCTGGTATTCTCTTTTTCCTATTGGAGATTGGAGCACCAACAAACATTTAGATGAAAACTGCCACTGTATATGCTAAAAAAACCAATCTTAGGTGGTCTTGATCAATGCCGATCAAAGGGGAATCACCCACAATGATTCAGTTGCAAAAGTGCCCAAAAATCTTCCCGACTCAATTGATGAACAACCCTGAGAGAGAGTGGGTCAAGTTGGAGAGAGAGAGATGGCTGAGAGAGAGAAACATATGGGGCAAGAGAGGGAAAAGAGATCTAAGAGAAAATGAGTGGAATTATAGAGAAGAGATAGGTCTGAGTGAGGAAAAGAAAAATAGTAACAAAAGGGGTTACGATGTTAGGAGTGTTTAGGATTAAGTTGTCTTTTAGGAACCTAATTAGTTAATTTTAAAATATCTTGGACCTAAGTGGTACTTATCCAAACCTCAGGGGAGGTTAATGGAATTTACCCTTCTTCTTTTTTTCAATGGCATGATAAAGATAAAATGTGTTATATTAAAATACTGTATATGTTACGCGGCTCCTTAAAACGTTTCAACAGACAAACATGCAATGAAAATTGAAAAGAGAGTGGAAGCTTGTTAAGGCGAAAAATAGTTTCTTTTTGTATGGGACTAATGCCACCACAGTTCAGCAAACAAATAAACCAAAAAAAAAAAATTGCATACCACCACACCTTCAATGGCTATACTTTTGGTCTTAGTTGTTCATGTGATATGATTTTAAATTTCAAGTTTAGGACAATTTTTTAGATGTATGTGTCTGGTCGGACCTTAATGTAATGACAAGTGCTTTCACCAAAAGCGATATGTTGTAAGTTCCAGTTCGAAAATCAATCTCTTTTGATGATGCTGAAAATCATCAATAAGCCACACAATATTCATGTGCTTGAAACAAGACTTGCGAAACAAAAACAAAGAAAACCATAGGAGAGTACCGGTGTGATACCGGCCAAAAACCCTTCGAAAGTTAAGTTAGAGAACTTTCACAACTCTAGAGTGCCAGAGCTGAGGGAAATTATGCGTACCTTGGTTTGTGAGGGTTTTGGGGTTTTTATAGTAGTGTAGGGTTGACATCCATTCCTTGCCCTAGAAGATCTTTCCTTGTGGGAGAGATCTTCCTTAATTTACGTATCTTACGGTATCCTTTCCTTATGGGAGTCTTCTTGATTAGGGTTTATCGTGGGGCACAAGGTATACTTGCTCGTGAAGCCTAAGCAAAAGATATGCTGGACCCCTCAAGAATTCCTTCTACCCCCGTAAACTTCATCCCGTCAACTTCTCCTTCCGTTTATGAATTCTGGTCGCCTCCTCCATGCATAGATCATCTTAAGGCGCACTCATCAGCCTTGAGATGGATCATCTCCTTTGACTTAGACTTCAAGAATTACCCTTATCATCTTTAAAATAAATTAGAGGTAGTAAGCGTGCCTACTCCTAACTCTTCAAAAGTGGGAGCTTTGTACACAAATTAATTAGTAATAACCAAAATTCCCAGTATCATATCAATTTTTGTTAAGTTTTCTTCATTGGTCACTACATATACAGTTATACACCTTTCTCTATCACCTACCAGCACTACCTCGAAGGCCTACCATCTACGAACTCAAGGTCATTTACCATCTACGAAAGGAATTCTAAAACTTGCAATTTTTGTTCTTTATATGTAACTTAGAATTTTCTTCTTAATTTATACATCTAAATTTTATTATTGATTAGTAGTATGTAATTACAATTTAATTGGAATGTAAGCCAAATGTTGTGTATTATTAATTCGCTCAATTACATGATTTGCATATCAAAATTGTTGTTCTTAATCTATTCACAAGATTTCCCCCCCTTATTTCATGTTTATCTATTTTTGATGCATGAAGCAAATTTAAGAGTGTAAATTCAAAAAATAAAATTTCTTGAATAGTTGAATGTATTCTTTTTGTTTTTAATTTTTAACTCATTAATTTGGAGGGTGAAATTTGAATTCCAAAATGATATGTTGTAAAGTGTGAGAAATATATAAAAAATGCTTGGAACACTATGTTTGGAATTGTTACGCACATACAACAAGAGAGAGAGAGAGAGAGCTCTTTGTTATCACTACTTTCAAGAGCAAGGAGAGCATTTAATGTTGGAGGAGATATTATATAGAGATAGCCAATAAGATTTAGACATGTGTTTGATATTGATTTAAATGAAAATAATAATATAATTTATATGAGTTAATATAATTTAGATTATACGATGAACATTAAGTTTTAAGTAAAGAGCAATGGAGATTTTTATCATTTTAAGTGTTATGTAATATGAGAGACTTATCAAATGTTGCCAAGCAACATGTTTCCTTTCATCAATTTTGAATCGTTGGAACTTTACTGAACATACTTCTTGGCCCTCCAAACCACGACTCTCAAAATTTCCCCGATGAAACTCATGAGCTTAATTGGATCATGAGCCGAAAATGAGATGATATGTCATGAGCTTGAATCATGGGCTTTGATGAAATAATATCACCAGGTGTCGTTTTTTGTAAATATGGACTATTTTGGGCTTTATAAGAGATTTTCTCAAAATCTATAATTTGTTGATGTGGTGCGAGTTACCAATAAAATAAAGCCATGATGCATGAAATTTTTGTCCTTAACACTTCTCGAAAATAATAATAATAATAATAATCCCACAAACCATTCGCAAGAGTTTTGAAGAACCTAAAAATATATGTAAAAGGAAGTGCAGAAGGAAAGAAAATGTAAACCTAAACCTAAAGGAAGGAAGCAAGGAGATAACGTTTCCTTATATTAGTCTGAGTTGTCTCAAAAAGTGCCTGTGGGGCCAGAAAAACAAGTGGCCTTGGCCCACTCCAAGCCAGGCCCAAGGGCCCACGCCGAGGACGCATAAGGGGTCCGTGGATGAGAACGCGAGGATCAATCTCCGAGGAACTTATCCGAGGATGGCCCCGTCCTCGGGCGTCCAAGACCTCGGAAGAACACGAGCACCACCCCACCAAAGGAGACTCCTTGAATATCCGAGGAGGAGAGGGCCCAGTGCCACGCGTCGGCGATGGGAGCACGGCGAAGGAGCAAGCCTTAGGCGAGCTGTCACCTCTGCATTGAATGCGCTCACCTAACCCCCCTGGCCACATTAATGGGGATGTAACCCTTTGACAGGGCAACATTGATCATGGTGAGCCACTTGAGTACGGATAAGACCTATGATGGGACGGACGGTCAGAGGGAAGGCCAATGGATGATCAACAGAAGGAAAAAGGGGATAGGAGGAAGAGAACTATATAAGAAAGGCGAGCAAAGCAATTAAAGGGGATTTTTTGGGATCATTCAAGAGAATGACATAGAAGGACTTAGAGGTCATGTTAGTTTCAGGGAGAGGGATCTCCTCGGACGATTGCCGAGGAGCTACCCTTAGTTGTAAACTGGGCTCACTCTCCTTCAATGGAAGAAGGGGGCTTGTATTCCGTTGCTAGTCTGTTAGGGCCTAAACCTTCGATCCATTCTCTAAAAATGTATTGTTGGGGAACCTTTCTAAAATGAGTCCCTACAATTGGCGCCGTCTGTGGGAAGGATTAGTGCACTGGCAGGCGCAACGGGTGATCGTTCCTAAGTAGTCATTTTACAGAAGGTTGGTGGCGTCGCATAAAAAAAAAAAAAAACAAACAAACAACAAACAAACGTTGCAGAAAAGCAGAAGGTCCAAAATAGAAGATTCAATAGAAAAGAAAAGGAACTTCATATTATTTTATTAAACAGAAAAATACAAGATACAAACAGAGGCTCAGGCGGGCATGTTTTAAAACTAATTTTACAAGCTAATTCTACAAACAGAGGCCCAGGTAGACCTGTTCTAAAACTAGCTAGAGGGAATGGGGCTGAGGCTAGTATGCTCCAAGGCCACCAACAACTCCTTTTCCGGTGCGGCGGAGCTGAAACAAAGAGAGGAGCCAACACAGGTGCTCCGGGAAGCCCTCCCCCATGACATTCCCTTGATTCTCTCCAATCCTCACGAGCGTTGGCCGTTAGAGACGGCAACACTCGGGCACCAGCCATGACATGATTTCGCGCGTCTCCTTCGGCAGGGGTGTGCCTCGGGGAGGAGCGTTAGGTACTTCAGGGACATCCCTCCTGGCCATCGCGCATGGCACTATCAGGGTTACGCCAAGGCTTTGCCACGCCGGAAGTCTGGTAGGGGCTGCGGTCACGACGGCTCTTGGCCAGGGCGGTAGGACCTTTGGCCTGTGTGTCCTCACACCAACCCAGGGCCGCCCCATATCTCCCAACTATGGTCGCAATCTTGGCAGGGTTATTGAAGGGCTCGGGGAGCTGAAGGGACGTGTTTCTGGTTGTGTTGGGAGGTTCATGGAGTGTGGAGAAACGTTTCCCCCAGAAAGCCTTATGTAAAGGATGAAGACTGGTGAGAATTAATCCACACAAAGTTCAAAGAGAGAATTATCAGCGGTACTAATCACGAGGATACCAAATCCCAAGGATACCGTAGACCGCTGGATTTGTATCAATTCACGAGGATATTAATGAAGGCGCGCCTCGCGCACCGAAACGTCGAATGCGAAGCGCGAACGGCCAAGGGATGCCTCGTAAATGAAGAAGATGGGAACTTGAATTGAAGGCAAGGTCAGCGCCACGTGTAAGATCATAGTCCGAACCACTCCTACCCAAAGCACCGTAGAGTTAATAGTCCGACCCGAGGAGGAACCGTCTCCAGTAAAGCGGCCCGAGGACAAACCCCTTCATACAGAAGAATGAAAGTGTTAGACAGAACCAAGGCATTGCATGGTCCTCAGACTCAAGCCCATGGGGAAACTAACCACTCAGCTACACCTGGGTACTAGACAGAACCAAGGTATTGCATGGTCCTCGGACTCAAACCTATGGGGAAACTAGATACTTACAGGAGAATGGAAGTGTTAGACAGAACCAAGGCATTGCATGGTCCTCGGACGTAAGCCCATGGGGAAACTAACCACTCAGCTACACCTGGGTACTAGACAGAACCAAGGTATTGCATGGTCCTCAGACTCAAACCTATGGGGAAACTAGATACTTATAGGAGAATGGAAGTGTTAGACAGAACCAAGGCATTGCATGGTCCTCGGACTCAAGCCTATGGGAAAACTAACCACTCAGCTATACCTGGATACTAGACAGAACCAAGGTATTGCATGGTCCTCGGACTCAAACCTATAGGGAAACTAGATACTTACAGGAGAATAGAAGTGTTAGCCAGAACCAAGGCATTGCATGGTCCTCGGACTCAAGCCCATGGGGAAACTAACCACTCAGCTACATCTGGGTACTAGACAGAACCAAGGAATTGCATGGTCCTCAGACTCAAACCTATGGGGAAACTAGATACTTACAGGAGAATGGAAGTGTTAGACAGAACCAAGGCATTGCATGGTCCTCGGACTCAAGCCTATGAGAAAACTAACCACTCAGCTATACCTGGGTACTAGACAGAACCAAGGTATTGCATGGTCCTCGGACTCAAGCCTATGGGAAAACTAGATACTTACAGGAGAATGGAAGTGTTAGACAAAACCAAGGCATTGTATGGTCCTCGAACTCAAGCCTATGGGGAAACTAACCACTCAGCTACACCTGGGTACTAGACAGAACCAAGGTATTGCATGGTCCTCAGACTCAAACCTATGGGGAAACTAGATACTTACAGGAGAATGGAAGTGTTAGACAGAACCAAGGCATTGCATGGTCCTCAGACTCAAGCCTATGGGGAAACTAACCACTTAGCTACACCTGGGTACTAGACAGAATTAAGGTATTGCATAGTCCTCGGACTCAAACCTATGGGGAAACTAGATACTTACAGGAGAATGGAAGTGTTAGACAGAACCAAGGTATTACATGGTCCTCGGACTCAAACCTATGAGGAAACTAGATTCTTACAGGAGAATGGAAGTGTTAGACAGAACCAAGGCATTGCATGGTCCTCGGACTCAAGCCTATGGAGAAACTAACCACTCAGCTATACCTGGGTACTAGACAGAACCAAGGTATTGCATGGTCCTCGGACTCAAACCTATGGGGAAACTAGATACTTACAAAAGAATGGAAGCGTTAGACAGAACCAAGGCATTGCATGGTCCTCGGACTCAAGCCTATGGGGAAACTAACCATTCAGCTACACCTGGGTACTAGACAGAACCAAGGTATTGTATAGTCCTCGGACTCAAGCCTGTGGGGAAACTAGATACTTACAGGAGAATGGAAGTGTTAGACAGAACCAAGGCATTGCATGGTCCTCGGACTTAAGCCTATGGGGAAACTAACCACTCAGCTATACCTGGGTACTAGACAGAACCAAGGTATTGCATGGTCCTCGGACTCAAACCTATGGGGAAACTAGATACTTACAAAAGAATGGAAGCATGACAAAATAGATAAGAAGAGAAATTAAACTCCCATTACAATAATGAGTCCATTGAAATTGTGTGACAAGAGCCGCATTACAAAAAAAAAAAAAAAAAAAAAAAAAAAAAAAAAGAACAACAACCAAATAAAATAAAATAACACAAGGGAAAAAAGCATAGAAGCAGCAAGGGCACATTGGACTGATACGCCGGGGATCTACTCCTTTTGGTCAGGCTAGACAGGGGCAACCTCTGACTCCTCCGAGCCCTAGCCTGAGGGGACGGCCTGCAGGGGTACGATGAGAACGGCTACTTCCTCGATGGTGGGAATTTGAGCATCGGAAGGGGGGGGGGGTGGTTCCACCCTTACCATACTCCCAAGTCACTCCCAACACGATTGGAGTAAATACTAAATAACAATATCATATTTTTATATATTTTCTTTTTTATTATTGAGTTCTTGTTTGAGTAGTACATGTTTTTTTTATACCATAATACCTTATATGTATAAAACAAAACAAAAAATGCCACAATACTATTCCACTATTATTGCTCTTCTTCTTTTTTTCTTTTTCTTTTTTACATGAAAAGTGAAAATAAATTGTTTATATCATTCCAAATGAATAAAAACAAAAATATATATTTATAACATATCAATCCAAAATATAGCCTTCCATAGTTTATCAAAGCCAAAGAAAAAAAGTTGCAGTGAAACAACTTGAAGACTCAACTTTTATGGATAAGGGTTCAATTGCAGAGCCGGTGGAATTGCATTCATCCAAGCAAATTGGACAGACAAAGTCTACAAGGAATCAAGCATCAAGTTACCAAGAGCAAGAAGCATCGAGTTGTCAAGAGAAAACAGTGAAGTTGAATAACAAGCTACGTAAACGGTAGTGTAGTTTATGTTCTGTAAATAAAACTTGTACACTCAACAACTTGTAGTTTAGAAACTAGAATTAGTTAGTTTTTAATTCACACTTGTCCTGGTTAGTTATTCACTATAGCTGATTCAGGAGTTAGTTAAGTTAGTTACAGAGCGTATCTCACCTTTGTATATAAAGTGTAAAACTAAGTTAATGACAAATCAGTTTTACCAAATTGCAAATTTCTCACATGGTATCAGAGAAACTCTCTAGAGATTTGGACACATCCCCAGAGATTTGGACCAATCTCAAAGATACTTTTTGTTAAGGAAATGGACCTAAGGTGTTCAATATTCAGAAGCAAATTGCTAAGCTTCATCAAGGGTAATAGTCAATTACTGAAAATCACTCATTGCCAAGAACAAGTTTGGTTTTATAAATGGTTCTTTAACCATTTCTTCAACATTTGCGGATTCTCTTTCAGCTGCTCAAGCCTGAATCCGAGCTGACAATATGGTTGGAACTTGGATCATCAATTCAGTTTCTCCCAAGATTTAAGCAAGTATCATATACAAGGACACATCCCCAAAGATTTGGACTGATCTCAAAGATACTTTCTGTCAAGGAAATGGACCTAAGGTGTTCAATATTCAAAAGCAACTTGCTGAGCTTCATCAAGGGGAACAGTCAATTACTGACTATTTCACTCAGTTGAAGGTGTTGAGGGATCAGCTACAAAATTTCAATCCATTCCCTTTGTGCACATGTGGAAAGTGTGTTTATGGCATTAATCAAAGACTTGCAGATCTTCAAGCAAAAAAGGTAGTAGTGAAGTTCCTTATGGGACTCAGTGAATCTTTTTCTCAAGTCAAGACTCAAATCCTTCTAATGGATCCACTCCCTTCAATCAACAAAGCATACTCCTTGTTCATTCAAGAAGAGATGCAAAGGTCTATTGGAAATTTAGTTAGGGTTGAATCAACTACTTTAGCCATCAAGTCACAAAATTTTGCTGCTTCTAGTCACAATGCCAAAAGAGAGGAGAGACCTTTGTGCACTCACTATGGAAAATTGGGTCATACAGTGAACAAATGTTACAAATTTCCCGGTTTTCCTCCAAGTTTTAAGTTTAAGAACAACAAGAATGCCTCAGCTCATTAGGTTTCATCAAATCTTAGGCTACTCCAAGGCAATCTTCCTCCTACCACTATAGATTTCACTATATTTGTTGTTGCTTCTCATGCACCAGCTTTTACTCATGATCAATATCAGCAACTCCTTGCCTTGATTGGTTCATGTTCTACTCTGCAGCTTCCACAAGGTCTAGAACCACATGTTGCTAATGCAGTGGCTCTACCAACCAATGCAGTTACAAGTACCTCTATCAATTTTAAGCATTCAGTATTTTCTGCTAAAATTATAAATAGGAGAGCTTATGGACTTAAAACCTGGGTGATTGCATTAGTGCAAGTGATCACATAGGTTGTTCCATGCAATTGTTAACTTCTTATACTGAACTTTCACACACTGTGGTTGAATCGCCTAATGGGAAAGTTGTTGTTGTAACTCATATTGGAACCATCCAACTTTCATCTCACATTACCCTTACAAATGTCCTTTGTGTTCCCTCATTCACTTTCAATCTTTTATCAGTTAGTGCCTTAACTAAATCACAGCCCTTTTTCCTTGTTTTTCTATCTACATTTTGCTTTATACAGAACCTTATTAGTTGGAGAACAATTGGAATGGGCCAAATGCATGATGGTTTATACTTGTTACAAGTTAAGCTTGTCTCAAGCCATTACTTCCCTTGCTGATTTTCTCTCCAAGCATAATTTCAAATCTTTTACTAGTTTTTGTTCTTCTACTCTTCAAAGTAATCTGTTTTCTCTTTGGCATTCAAGACTAGGACATCCTTCTAATGTAAAAATTCACTCCTTACGTCATGTTTTGCCTTTTCTTCAGCATTGTTGTACTAAGTCTTGTACTGTTGCCCCTTGGCAAAACAAAAGAGGCTTCCTTTCCCTTTTGATAATAAAAGATCTTCTTATTCTTTTGATCTTGTGCATATGGATGTTTGGGGACCATTTTCTGTTTTAACATCTGATGGTCATAAAGTTTTTCTCACTATGGTTGATGATGCTTCAAGGGCAACTTAGGGTTTCCTCTTAAAAGCTAAATCTGATGTTAGAACCATCATTGTCTCTTTCTACAATATGGTCCTACCTTAATTTGGAACTAAAATTAAATCTATTAGATCAGATAATCCCCTTGAATTCAATATGCCTGATTTTTATAATTCAAATGGTATTATTCATCAGCAAAGTTGTGTTTATACTCCACAACAAAATTTAGTTGTGGAAAGGAAGCATCAACACACACTTGCTACAGCTAGGGCATTACAAATTCAATCTAATGCTCCTTTAGCTTTTTAGGGTGACTGTGTTCTCACTGCTGTCTATTTGATCAATAGGCTTCCCTCTCCTCTTTCAAATTACAAAACACCTTATGAGCTTCTTAGAACCTTTGGTTTTCTTTGTTATGCTACCAATACTAGTCCTCACAAACATAAGTTCTCTCCTAGAGCTAGAAAATTTTTCTTTCTAGGCTACCCCTTTAATATCAAAGGTTACAAACTCTTTGACCTTGAATCCCATTCTATTTTTATCTCTAGGGATGTAGTTTTTCATGAGACTATCTTCCCTTTTTCAAAAGAGACCACCATTGAGTCCACTGATTTAATTCCCTTGCCTACCATACCCTCTATTCCTTCACCTACTTTCTCTACTTTTCCTTTGTCCACTACCCCTTCTCCTTCTTCATCAATTTCTAATGACACTATCATCCAAGTTCATCATGATCCTGATGAGGAAGACTTTCCTGATGCATCTGATGCCCTTACTGACACTACTACATATGTTGTACCTAACTATTCTCCTAGTCCATCAAATTCTCTTAATTTTGTTCCTCATGTCCCTAAAAGATCCACTAGACCCTGTAAACCACCTTCTTACATCCAAGCTTATCATTGTAATCAAGTGGCCTTAGCTTCCATTCCATTTCCCTCTAGATCAGGTACTTCTCATCCTATCCATGATTATCTCTCTTATGCTAACCTTTCACCTGCTTGCAAGCATTTTTGTTGTTCTTTTTCCACTATCCCTAAACCCACACACTATCACCAAGCAGTTGGCAATCCCAAATGGCAAGAAGCCATGGATGCTGAAATAGCAGCATCAGATCCTCTTAATTTTGTTCCTCATGTCCCTAGAAGATCCACTAGACCCTGTAAACCACCTTTTTACCTCCAAGCTTATCATTGTAATCAAGTAACCTCAGCTCCCATTCCATTTCCCTCAAGCTCAGGTACTTCTCATCATATTCATGATTATCTCTTTTATGCTAACCTTTCACCCGTTTACAAGCATTTTTGCTGTTCTATTTCCACTATCCTTGAACCCACACACTATCACCAAGTAGTTGGCAATCCCAGATGGCAAGAAGCCATGGATGCTAAAACAGCAGCATTAGAAGCAAACAATACTTGGACACTCACTTCACTTCCACCAAGTAAGAAGCCTATAGGATGTAAATGGGTGTATAGGGTGAAATATAAATC
Source organism: Quercus suber (assembly GCF_002906115.3). NCBI lineage: Eukaryota > Viridiplantae > Streptophyta > Magnoliopsida > Fagales > Fagaceae > Quercus > Quercus suber. The sequence continues at coordinate 544,097 of NW_027069509.1, forward strand.
AGATGGCTCAATTAAAGGTACAAAGCTAGGTTAGTTGCCAAGGGTTTCACTCAAAAGGAAAGTCTAGATTGCATTGAGACCTTTTCCCCTGTGGCAAAAATGGTTTCTATGAAATGTGTGCTTGTAATGGCTACTGTGAAAGGCTGGTTTCTCAACCAACTTAATGTGAATAATGCCTTTCTCCATGGGGATTTGTATGAGGAGGTTTACATGGCTCTTCCACCAGGCTTTCACAGTAAGGGGAAGCATTCACAGGTAGTTTGCAAGCTCAACAAATCTCTTTATTGTCTTAAACAAGCATCTAGAATGTGGTTTCCAAAATTTTCTGCTACATTGATTAGATTTGGTTTTGCTCAATCCAAGGCAGATTACTCTCTCTTTACTAGACAACAGGGTGACTCATTTATTGTATTGTTGGTCTATGTTGATGATGTTCTGGTTGCAAGTAATGACAGAAAGTGGGTTGAGGAGTTTAAGGTTTTGTTAGACCAAAAGTTCAAGTTGAAGGATTTGGGTGAATTGAAATATTTCCTTGGTTTGGAAATGGCTAGAACAACAAAGGGCATTTCCTTGCATTAAAGGAAATATGCCTTAGAGATATTAGAAGATGCTAGTTTACTTGGATGCAAACCTGCAAAAGTTCCTATGGAGCCAGCTTTAAAACTCATCAAGTATAAAGGAGAATTGCTTGATGATCCAAGTCAGTTTAGAAGACTAGTAGGCAGGCCACTCTACTTGACCATCAGCAGGCCAGATATCACCTTTGCAGTGCATAAACTAAGCCAATTCATGGCTAAGCCTAGAAAACCTCATCTTGCAACTGCCTTGAAGATTCCGCATTACTTGAAGAATGAACCAAGAAAAGGCATTTTCTTTTCTGCAGAATCACAGCTTCATGTCAAAGGATTTATTGACTCAGATTGGGCCTCTTATCCTGATACAAGGAGGTCAGTTACAGGTTATTGTATCTTCATTGGGGACTCATTGGTTTCTTGGAAGTCAAAGAAACAATCAATTGTTTCAATGTCTTCAGCTGAAGCAAAATATAGAGCTATTGCTGTGTCAACATGTGAAATTGTGTGGATTCTCTATTTGTTAAGAGATTTCCAGGTTGTTCATGATATAGAAGCCTTACTATTTTGTGATAGTCAATCAGCTTTGCATATAGGGTCCAATCCAGTGTTTCATGAAAAGACCAAACACATTGAGATTGATTGTCATGTTGTGAGGGACAAGGTTCTATGTAAGAACTCAGTGTCAGCTGACAAACTTATAAACAATTTTCTGAGCTGGTGTCCAAGATGGGACTGATTAACATTTACTCTTCCTCAGTCCATCTTGAGGGGGAGTATCAAAGCCAAAGCAAGAAAGTTACAGTGAAGCAACTTGAAGATTCAACTTTTGCAAATGAGGGTTCAATTGCAGAGCAAGTGGAATTGCACTCATCCAAGTAGATTGGATAGACAAAGTCTACAAGGAATCAAGCATCAAGTTACTAAGAGCAAGAAGCATCGAGTTGTCAAGAGAAAACAGTGAAGTTGAATAACAAGCTGCACAAACGACAGTGTAGTTTATGTTCTGTAAATAAAACTTGTACACTCAATGACTTGTAGTTTAGCAATTAGAGTTAGTTAGTTCTTAATTCACACGTGTCTTGGTTAGTTATTCACTGTAGCTAATTTAGGAGCTTGTTAAGTTAGTTATGGAGTGTATCTCGGCTTTGTATATAAAGTGTAAAACTCAGTTAATGAAAATCAAGAAATCAGTTTTACCAAATTGCAACTTTCTCACGTAGTTTAGTGGTCTTCTCGGTTTTTAAAGGGATTACTGTTCTATTATATTGCTTTGGGTGGGGAGATGTTGGATTGGCCTATGCTAGAATTGAGAAAAATGAGTAATATTAAGACCACAAATTTTATCACAACTTGCTCACGTGGCAAATCATAAGTGGTGGAATTGTGGACCCACCACTTTTACTCAATCACTCACAACTTGCCACGTGAGCAAGTTGTGACAAAAATTGTGGTCTTAGCATTTCTAAGAAAAATTAATTACAGGCCACTAAACTCATTCCTCTAAAATATGTAAAAGTGCAATTTTTCCTAAAATTTTAACTTTACAAAATAAACAAGTAAAAAAAAAAAAAAAAAAAAAAACAAATCTAGCTGTTGACATGACATATGGATTTAACTTTACAAAATAAACAAGTAAAAAAAAAAAAAAAAAAAAAAAACAAATCTAGCTGTTGACATGACATATGGTGAAAGTTATATAATAAAATTAATGTTAGTGGCCGGTTTATATCAAAGTAACAATATTTCAATCAAAATTTGCCTCTTGAGTATGTTGAAAAAAAAAATTAAAAAATGTAAAAGATTTGTGTTTTTAATATAGATAAAAAATAAAAAAGTTAAGAAATTTTATACGTTAACTAAAAAAGAACAATTGATGCCAGTGATAGGACTCTATTAAAGATCTGTTACCTTAATTACAAGTTGTTAAATATAAATAAATAAAATAAAATAAAATAAACAATCTCAATATATTGCTCGAAATAAAAAGTCCAAAGATTTTAAACTTTAACCAAAAAACAAAACAATAAATCTACTAATTTAGTAACACAAAATTTTCATAAATTTTTTACAACTATTGAAGTGATTTGTTTTAATTGGTACATAAAAATAAAATTGCTCAACTTTCTACCTTTCATTTTCTACAAAGTATGGTGAGGAATATTTTGGGTGTGAAAGATTGAAGAAAATGAAGGAAAAGACAAAGAGAGAAAGGAAGAGAGAATTTGAAGAAATTGAATGAGTTCACAGTGTTATTGAATTAGTGGCTCTTATATACAGTGTATACAAACTGATCGTACTGATCCTCTAACTTAAGCACCGGTAACTCGTGCTATAAAACAATTTTATTGAATCAACACTAGGACTGCAGTATGCTACAATGTACAACATGGTGGATTATATATTAAAGATGTTAGAAATACTGAATAATTGTATTGTATTTCTCATTGAAAGAATATACACAAGTGCCTTTATATAGGAGGCATATGAGTGCAGTACAAGTAAAAGTGTAGTACAAGAATGTGTGCTATACAAGTAATCTAGTTGGGCCTAAAGCCCACAACACTATACACGTTAACAGCCCCCCCCAAACTCACCAACTTGAGATTGTCAACCAAATTACGAAAGCGTCCTTTAGGATGTAACTTGGTAAAGATATTTGCAAGTTGATCTTTAGAAGAGATTAAGATCAACTTGAGAGCACCATAGACAAGATGATAACGGATAAAATGACAATCGATCTCGATGTGTTTAGTCCATTCATGGAATATATCATTGTGAGCAATATGAATGACACTCTGTTTGTCACAATAAATAGGAGTAGCAAAGGATGTAGACACACCTAAGTCTTTGAGAAGCCATCGTAGCCAAAGGAGCTAAGATGTGATATCAGCAAGGGCACGATATTCTGTTTCAGTACTAGAGCGGGCCACATGAGTTTATGTCTTACTTCGCCAAGAAATCAGGAAAGAACCAAGAAGAAAGCAATAACTAGTGGTGGACCTGCGATCAGTGGAATCTCCTACCTAATCAGCATCAGAAAATGCACAGAGAATAAGAGGAGACTGAGTAGAGTAGAAAAGACCATGGAATTGAGTGCCCTTTAGGTATAGAAGAATGCACAGAACAGCAGCATAGTGAGTCAATAGTGGAGCAAACAGATACTGGCTCACCTGGTGAACAACATAGGAAATTTCTGGACGAGTGACAGTGAGATAAACTAAGCTGTCAATCAAGAATCTGTAAAGAGAGGGATTAGACAATGGTTTCCCCCCCTGAAGGTGTCAGATGCGCATTAAGCTCAACTGGAGTGTCAATAATCTTGCTATCAGTAAGTCTAACACGAGACAAGAGTTGAGAAGCATACTTGGCTTGAGTAATATAAAGTCCATCTATAGAATGAGTGATTTCAAGACCCAAGAAGTAGCTAAGATGTCCAAGATCTTTCATCTCAAACTGCTAACTGAGAAAATCCTTGAGTTCTTAAATGCCACTGAGGTCATCACCAGTTATGATCATATCATCCATATACAAGAGAATTAAAATAGTGTCTTTGTCAATGCGATAAAGAAATAAGGCAGAATCATAATGACTGACCATGTAACCCAAGTGAGAGATGGTAGAGTTGAATTTGGCAAACCAGGCTCGTGGAGCTTGTTTAAGACCATAAAGTGCACGTCGAAGGTGGTAAACCTTATTTGAGTCAACATAGAGACCAAGAGGAGGTTGCATATAAACTTCTTCACTTAAATCCCCATTAAGGAATGCATTTTTTACATCCATCTGAAAAGGTCTCATTTACTGGCAACAGCAACAGCTAAGAGGGCATAAACAGATGAGATACGAGCATCCGGAATAAAGGTCTCTTCATAATCAATCACATACTCCTGTGTAAAACTTTTTGTAACAAGACAAGTTTTGTAGCGCTTAATGGACCCATCAGAGCAAGTCTTAATCTTGTAGATCCACTTACAACCAACCACAAATTTCTCGAGGGGGAGTGATACCAAATCCCAAGTATGGTTTTTAGATAATGCATCAAGTTCCTCTTTCATTGCAATCTGCCATAAAAGGTCAGTGGAAGCCTCACGATAGGTGTGAGGCTCGTGTAGTGTAGCAAGGGCAGTGTAACAATGATAGTCAAGTAAATGTGCAGGAATAGATCTTACTCGAGTTGAGTGACAAGGTGGAATGTCTTGTGTAAGATCTTCAGGCGGAGCAGGAGCAGGGGACCCAAGCTCAAGGTTGGGGTTGGGTAGCTCGTCTTCAACCTGTTCATCTTCCACCTATTCATTAAAGGGTGAACTAGGAAAGGGATCAGTGATATCTGGTGGTTGGACAGGGAAGTCTACAGGAGAATCAGGAGCAACTACAAGAGGATCAAGAGCAGCTACAGAAGGAATATATGCCTCATCTGGAAAAAAAAAATCTAAGACAGAGGAGGAAGACAGGGAGGCACGGAAGTGAGAGAGCTTGACAAAGAGGCGATGTTCCCAAAAGACAACATTGCGGGAGATATGAAGACGATGAGAGACAAGATCATAACACCGATACCCCTTTTGAGTTTCGCCATAGCCAAGAAAACAACAAAGTCTTGACAGAGTCTCAAGTTTGTTATGCTCATGTGACTGAAAAAGAACGAAATAAACAGAACGGAAGGAGCGAAGGTGGTAATAGTCTGGAGGTGACCCAAAAAGGCGCTCATATGAAGTTTGGTTTTGGATAATAGGACTTGGAATGCGATTAATAGCATGAACAACATGAAGAGCAATTTCACCCTGAAAAGGAGCAAAAACTTTGACAGAGAGAAGGAGAGCATGAACAGTGTCAAGAATATGACGAAGTTTTTGTTCGGCTCTACCGTTTTGCTGAGAGGTACCTGGACAAGTTAGTTGATGAATAGTGCCATAGGAATGCAAAATAGCTTGGAAAACATATTAAGTGTATTCAAGAGCATTATTAGATCGAAAAATTTTGATGCATCTAGAAAACTAAGTTTCAACCATTTTTGCAAAATTAGAATATACTTCCAATAATTCAGAATGATGTTTCATATTGAAAATCCCTTTATAACGAGAGTAATCATCAACAAAGACAACAAAATATCGAGATCCCACCAATACTAGAGATAGAGGAAGGCCCTCAAACATCAAAATGAATAAGGTCAAAGATATTAGTGGATATTGATACACTAGTATTGAAAGGCAAAGCTGGTTGTTTTCCTAACTGACATGAAACACAATCAAAATTTTCTGTAGACACTGAACTTAACAAACCTCTAGAAGCCAATTATTGTACCCAAGAAGAAGATGCATGACCAAGTCGAGCATGCCAAAGTGTAAGGGAAGGAATTGAAGAAACTATAGTAACTGTAGCAACAGAAACAAGAGCAACAAGTGGAAGATGAAGGTTGTCCATGGGAAACATACGCCCAACTCTGGGATCAGTCCCAAGCTCCTGTCCCATCCTTGGATCTTGCACAATCCACCCAGAATAATCAAATATAATATGATAACCCAACTCAACTAATTGTCCCATAGAAAATAAATTGTAAGAAAGGTCAAGAATATTAAAGATCCCAGGAATCGAGAGGTTGGAGGTCGAAACAGAACCTATGTTATGGCCAGAGATTGTGGAACCATTTACTGTGCGAATATTAAAAAGATGTGGTGCAGATTTGATTTCAGAAAATAAGGACGAGTGAGGTGTCATGTGATTACAACAAGTGGAATCCATAAGCCAAGAGGAATGAGACATACCAGATAAAGCTGAGAAAGAAGAGGAATAAGATGTATTACCAACCATTCAAATGACATTGGCGATGATGTTTTTAAGGTCATCTATGGACATGGTGAAAGTGCGTCCTGAAGATTTAGACTGTGCAAAGACGAAAGCCATTAGCTGGACACTTTCAGTGTTAGCAACAGTAGCAGCAGAAATTGAAATAACTGATTTGTTGCGATGATAGCAAGTCTCAATATTGTGGCCAAAACATTTACTAGATAATCAGCTACGATTATTGCAACAAGAAGAATACCTATCCTTATTCTTCAGTTAGAAGCAAAATATGAAACAATGGACTGCAAAAATGAAATCTACGCGAAAAACTAGGTAAGGAGCACATGGACTGCAAAAGTCAACCCTGGGGAAGTCAAAATCAATCTTGGTCAAAGTCAACAGTTGGTCAACGCTGGTCAATGGTCAGTCAACGGCAATGTGGCTAGTAACGTCAGCAGAGGACTGGATGATGACATCAACCCTAGCTGACGTGGCAGTGATGACGTCAACAGGAGTAGAAGGTGGCACGTGAGGCGCGTGACTGAGGCGCAGCTTCTTTGGGCAGGGCGTGCGACCTCCAATGACTGCGAGACCTCCACGATTTAGTAGATCGAGGCAAAACGATCACTGTGGTGCCTGCAAAAATTTAATCAAAGCAAGATGCATAGCAAAGACAGTGAGTGCAGTGGTCTACGTGGTGCAGGACTCCTTGACAATGGCGACTGCAAGTCTGAAACCCAAGGACAATGGCTAGAAGACGCCGGAGGTTCTACGACAGAAGCAATGAGAATGGAGTAGCACCAATAAAGACAAGACTGCTGAGAAAATGTTAGAGCAGTGACTCTGATACTATGCTATAAATACTAAATAATTGTATTGTATTTCTCACTGAAAGAATATACATAAGTGTATTTATATAGGAGGCATATGATTACAGTACAAGTAAGAGTGTAGTATAAGAATGTGTGCTATATAAGTAATCTAGTTGGGCCTAAAGCCCACAACACTATACACGTTAACAAAAGAAATAACAAATGAAACTTTAATGTCAAAAAAAAAAAAAAAATCCATGGAGTTTTAAAAAGTAACATATCAATGTAATTTGAAACTATGAGATTCAATTTGTTACATCTCTTAAACTATAGAATTCAAAATGTGATTTAAGATTCAATTTCCTCTATAGTTGCTTTGTAGTTACTAGTATTTAGACATAATTCTAGAAGAGAGGTCAGTGAAACCCAACAACCCATCCAGGTTCTTTGCTGCCACTTATTTCACTATAGGGTCAAGCTGAAGTAGATTTGAGAGACTTCTCTCCAAGGGAGTCAATTTCGTACCGGAGGCTGTACCGGTTTGGCCAGTGGAACAATATATTTCGGTACCGGTCAATACCGGTGTACCGTTTCGGGTTTACCACTATTTTATAAATTTAATATATATATAATATTTTTTAAAAAAATAATAACATCCTGAAATTTAAAATTTATTATAAAAATATTGTAAAAATATTATAAATATAATATTTTTATTTTTGTTTTGGTACACGTGTATCAATTTTCAATTGCCATCATCTGCCAACAAGTTGTTAATCACCTCCACTCATCCTCTTTTACTTTTGCAATTTATCTTTCTTTATTTTTACCTTGATTTTATCTCCTCCACATGTTTACCTCTACTGATGAGTCTTATCTCATTTCAAATTTCAAAAAGCAAGTCTTCTCGTTACCTTTGGTCAGTTATCACGTGGGCACTCAAAAGAAAACTCAAAATCTTTGAGAAATAGTGAGACATAAAAAAATGAAGAAGAAGAACATCAGAGCAACACAGACGTTGCAGAGAACACGAAGAAAAATGGATAGCTAAGCAGAAAAGAGACCGAGATACGTGAAAGATGCATCAAATCATGAAATTTTGTTGAGAAATTATCTCAGGTGAGTGAAAAATTTCAAAGAAATCTGCGTTTCTGTTTCGGGCCGGTATTCATTTTCCGGCCGAAATCCGGTATTTTGGCCGGTACAACCGAAACGATTCCGGTAACGCCGGTATTTAAACCAGTACGGAATGAGGATGTTTCTGTACCGTTCCAGGCACCGGTACGAAAAATATCAGCCGTACCGGCCGGTACCAGTACGAAACTGACTACATTGCTTCTCTCTCATATATTTGAGAAACCCCACCACCTTTTCATGAGGGGGGAGTGCCTCCTTCACCACAAGTAACTCAAATAGAGCTGACAACCAAGAAAATAAGAGGTGGGGGGGGGGTCTTCTCTGAGTCTATAAGCTTCAAACCAAGATATTCTTCCAGAGCCTTATAGTGGCCAAATGTAGATACAATTACAAGGCCCAAGAGTCCCACATTCTTCTGATCAATGTGTTAGGTTCTAAGAATTTAGGATCTAAATGTATTAGAACTTTAATATGTAATGTTGGCAAACCATGACCAAAATTTAGAGTCTAGAATTAGGCTGCTCAAAGTATGTTTAGTGTAAAGTTGGAATCGAGTAATTGCAGAAAATTACTGTTCACTTTATGCAAGGCTTGATCGATCAAAAAGTAGACTCAATCGATCGAAGCTCGTGCAGATTGTTTTTCTGTAGATTTTTCCAACTCAAGCCCAAGCTCGTATGACATGTAAGGTTTTATGTTTTGCCTTAAGTATAAAAGAAAAAAGCCTAGCCACGTTTTGTAGTTGTTGTTTATGCTGTGTATATGAATTTCGTGTGAGATTTAGAGGTGTTTGCCTTCATACATACTTAGGGTTTCCAATCTCAAGATTGATGTCAAGAACTTAATGATCGCTTTAGTTGCTGCATAAAGAGCTTAAAGAAAAACACAAATGGGAGTACTTGTGGTTGCTATGAATCCAAGAAAGAAGTAGGCCGTGAACTCGAAACTGTCACGTGGTCGTGGTAGTAAGTTTTCTACTCGAGGTAGCAATAGGATGTTAGTGGTCTAAGTCAATATTGTAAAACTTCAATTCTTTCATAGTAGATCTGTTTTACCTTAAGGATAGCTAGATTAAATTCTCCACAGGTTTTTTACCGATTTGGTTTTCCTAAGTTATCATATCGTTGTTATTTATTTTCCGCACTGTTTCAATGATATGATTTACTTGTGTTAACTTAGATTTGAATAATTACCTAAGTTAATCACTTGGCTAAATAACTAAGTTAATCTGTTTGTTTTTAAGGGGTCTAAAAACGTATACAATGATTTTAATCCCTTCTGGAAAAATGTTCTTAATTTCCTCTTCAAGTGTGTTTAACCCCTCAAACACTTCCTTCACAACTTTCACTTGTGCTGCTCCATCGGATTTGAGTACTAAGGTCATGTTCTCAAATACTTGCATGCCAGAACTTACAAGCATTAGTTCATGTATTAGTTTGAGTATAGATTAGTTCTTTTGAACATGTGAGATTGTTTATTGTGTTCTGCACTGATTACTATGTTCCTATAACTCTAAACTATATATTTTTAAACGAATATTTATGTTTTAACATGACGAAATAACACTTGTCTGTTTGGGATCTGTTTATTTTACCGAAACTAAAAATTTTTTGCTGAAAGTACTTTATTTAAAAGTTAGCTAAAATAGATGAATAGTAACGGAAATAAGTTGAATAGTAAAATAAATTGGCAAAATTAATCATGCCAAACAGATACTCTATACTATGAACTATGAAGTTATAACTTATCCTGATAATTAAGTCAGCGTGATTAAATAAATCCTATGAATCTCAACTTGCAATATTCTATGTTATTTTATACATGCGTGTAAAAATGTTTAAAGTAAATATAAATCTTACTAAAAAATATTTATAAATTGATATAATAATGTATACAATCAGTGCTACTTCTAACAATATAATAAATAAATGTTAAATTATATTTGTTTTTTTAAGTGGTTACACATCAATTTATAAGATTTAAACTTTAGAATTTTTAGTATTCCAATTCTCTTAATATAGATGCCGCTTAATATCTCCAACATTATAAATCTGATCAATAAGCCAGGTTATATTTACCATACAAAGAGGCTTAGAGGCATGAATTCAAACATGAATTTTTCACTAACCTGTCTATGGACAAAGCTACACCAGAAGCGAATTTGTGCTCTTTTATATGGATCTTCAGGTAGAAATCGAGGACCATTCTTCCAGGTTTCATCAATATATTCGAGGATGATGAGTGACTCAACAAGTGGCTTTCCATTAAGAACAAGTACAGGAACCTTCTTATGGATAGGGTTGTACTCGAGCAGCAGTGAGCTTTTGTTCTTCAAATCTTCTTCCACGTACTCATACTGTATACCTTTAATTTCGAGGGCCAGTTTCACAAGCCTAACGAAAGGACTAACCCACATTCCATGAATCCTCACTTTGTTTTCCTCCGCCATCTCTCTCTCTCTGTGATATTGAGATTCAAATTGCAATGCAATATTATATGGAGATTCAAATTGTCACTTTCTCCAAGCCAGCTCTAATAAACTTTCTTGGAAAAATGGAACAAATAAAGAAAAACAATAGTTCGTCATGGATTACGTTGGTCACAAAGCTAGTCCCCTTTCTTTTGGCCATTCCCATTTGTCATCACTAATAAATAGCCTAATAGTTATAAAACTTCTTTTTTTAATAAACTCATACATACGAAGAAAAGAGCAAAATATATTTACGGTCATGAATAACAGACTAGCGATCCCTATCTGATAACTAATTAAGCAATCAGTGTGTATAAACTAGTATCTAGAACCCAAAAGTTATGCTTCTTTCTTTATTTCAAAATCAATTGTTTCTCTTTAAAAGAAAAATTGAATCAATAGTTTTTAAACTTGTCCCAGATAGATTTTGATTTTCAACTTAAATGATAACTGATAAGCCATCAAATATAATAATTAAGATAAAAGAAATTAATAATTCTAAAAAGCAGACAAACAATAACTGAATCCGTGACAAAATTTCTGATCAAATAAACCAATTACACAAAATACTTGAGAGAAGAAAAGTCATATACTTGAGTAGAACTTTGCTTTAGCTTTTGGAGACTTGAACTGTAAACCATATGCTTGTCAAATCTGGAGCAAACTCACAAACTGAAACTATGTATACAAATTCTTTCACGGTTTAACAGGAAGAAAGAGTAAATAAGAACACTTCTAAGGGGGTCAGGATGCGGCCGCCCCATGGATTTTGGGCCGAGAAGAAGATTCCAAAGATCCATTTCCATGACAATGGCCCAGCACATATGCAAACATGGGATAGCCAAAGCTCAGAAGAAGAGAGACCATCTAGGCATGTTACTGAGGTAATCTGAGGAACCTATTTGTCCCAAGGTAAGGTGATCTAGCCGAGAAGCGACCAGCTGACTCACCAAGGATACAACTTCGACTATCTTCCCAATGAATGCAAAGAAGAAGACGCAGAGCCCAATGTAATAGTCACATTTGCATTAATGCGCTCTTCCTACCTAATACCAGTCCCATTAAATACTAAATGACGGGCCTGAACCATAAGAACACCCCAAAAGTCTACTTTCATGATCAAGAAATGGTAGAAAGGGAGTTTGATGGGACAAATATCTCCACAAATTCAACTAAGAAAGGAACAGCTTGAAAGAGCGAGGGTGAGTATAAAAGAAGCCACCAACAGGAGGAGGAATCCAAAGAATTTGGTAAGGAATAACAAGAGAGAGAAAACAAAGAGAGCAAAAACTTTTCTTTACTTTTAGAATCTTCATTTGTACCTCGAGAAACCAATTTTATCAATCAAAGTGTCCATTTCTGCTTTCTTTGTCTTTGATTGCCTATCTAATCTTCCCATTGTGAAATATTACCCATTTATGTTTAGACATTAATTGTGTTGATCAAAAACCCAAGCACTATTTTCAAAGTGTTGTGTTTCTGAACCCCACAACTTCATTCACAGCTTTCTTTTGTGCTTCTCCATTGGATTTGAGTACTAAGATCATGGTCTCAAATACCTGCATGCTAGGACTTACAAGCATTAGTTCCAATATTTGTCTAAATCTAGGAAGCATGGACACTGACATGAGCACAAGTACAGACATAGGTACAATACTGTGACATGAACAATTTTCTGAAAGATTATAATATAAAATGACTGATATGATACAAATACGACATAAGTACAACATCCTAAATGAAATGCCCATGTTTCCTAAGTCTGGGTATAACTTGTTCTTTTGAAAATGCAAGATAATTCATTGTGTGTTCAGCACTGATTAGTATTTTAATTAGTATGTTCCTATAGTTCTAAATTATATATTTTTAAACATATATTTGTGTTCTTACATATGTAAAAGCATGCATCTTGACTAAAGAACACAAATTATCTTCTACACAACTAGTGTGACCCACAAATAAAACGCAATTCCTAACTTTTTTGACAACTTTTTCAATTTTTCATAAAGATCTTCCAAAGCATATATTATCCAGACTCAAAAGTTAATAAACAAAAGATCACCCATTTCAAAACTAGTCAAACGGATTTTTTTGACTTAGGATACTTTCTATTTTTGAGCAAAGACTTCTAAACGATACCTTTTTTTTTTTTTCCTGAGAAACGACTTTTAAAGGATACTTAAATCATCTAATAAACCTACTGCACTTCTGCCTCCTAGGGGCTAGGATATATTATTCCATACTTACCCTGTCATTCATTTTTTTTCTTTTTTCTTTTTTTAAAATTTGGCGTAAATGCACTTTTAGTCCCTACATTTTGACTTTTTTCTATTTTAGTCCCTACATTTTATTTTACCATTTTTAGTCCCTAAACCAATTAATGTGGGACATTTAAGTCCTTGAAGTACCATTCCGTCACCAAACTAATGGAAAAACTGACGGATCAATAAAATAATAATAAAATTTATAACCTTCTTATTTTTTTAAAAAGAAAAGAAAAGAATTAAATTAATTTTGTTTTTCTTTTTTTGGGAAGAACATGAAGAATCTAGAACATGTGTTCTTCCCCAGTAATCATGTTCTTCATTTTCTTTCCAGAAAACCTTGCCCAGAAATTTTAAAAATCAATATTTTTTTTCTCTTTTCTTGTATTTCCTTAGCAACGAAACCCATAAAATCAATCAGATTTACAAACACAAAGACATGCCCATAGATTTACAAAACACAAAGACATTTAACAATTACTCTATCATTCTTTACATTCCCATTACAAACACAAAGATCTAATTCAAAATACCTTCAACAATCCCAAAGTCCTTACACGCCTTAATCCAAATTTACAAACCCAAGCAAACCCAAATGGCAAAAACCCAATCTAACCGTCTAGATCAAAGATAGAGAAAAGGGGTAGATCTGAGTATGTTTAAATCAAGGAAAGAGAACTAGGATGACTATGGTTGGCCATGGAGGCTCGGGTTGGAGGACAGATGGTGAGAGAGAGAGAAAGAAGATTCTAGAGAAGATGAGGAAAAATGGCTGCGTACAACAACAACAACAACGACGACCGCTAGTCGGTAGGTTTGCTAGGTTGAAAAGAAAGAGATCGTAGATCTGGGTTGCTTACCTAAACGAAAATCTCTAAAGATCTCTTCCTTAGACCAAAATATCCCTCTCTCTTTCATCTTTCTAAAGCTCTAAAGCTCTAAAGTCTCTCTCTCAAATCATGGATTTGGAAAAATCTCTAAAGCTCTCTCTCGAATCAATGGCTGTGAAGTGGTGGTTGGTCTAGTGGTCGGTAGGGGTAGATCGTTGGATGGGTTTAATGTTGGTGTGGGTTGCAATGGCTTGATGGACTGATCCGTGATAGTGGTGGTGACTGGTGGTCTAATATGTTCATGTGGTCTGGTCTAATTGGTGACAGTGATGGACTGATGGGTCTAATCTGTTCATGTGGTCTAATCTGTTCATTGGTTGGGTTTGTTTTTGGTTTGGGCTTCAGATTGCAAGGTATTTTCTGGGAGTGGTTTCATTGATGTGGTAGTGGATGATTTGATTCAATGGTGGCGCTTTGCTGGTTGTTGGATTTCTATTCTTTTGCTTGGGTCTGATCTTCATGTTCTTTGATTTGGTGGTGGTGATTTGGGGTTTTTTTTTCTAGTGGGTTTTTTTGTGTTTGTTTGCCAAGAAAATTTATGGGTTTGAAGGCTAAGGTTTACTTTACTGGGGATATAGGTTTGGGGTTTGGTTAGGATCTAGGTCTAAGGTTTTTTTTTTTTTTTTTTTTTTTTTTTTTTTTTTTTTTTTATTTTTTTTGTTGGAGATTGATTATAGGGAAGAACACTAGGGAAGAACACAAAGAACATGAACATGCTCTTCTGAAAAGAAAAAAAAATAATGAAAGGAAAAAAAAAAAAAAAAGACAAGAAAGATATTTAATTAATTTATTTTGTTTTGATGTGTTTGGTTCTAAAGAAAGTACAAGAAAGGAAAAGAAAATGATAAGAAAATAAGGATTAATTTGGTAAGAATATGAATCATATACGGGGAAGAACATAAGGAACATGAATATGTTCTTTGGGGAAAAAAAAGGAATAAAAAAATTCATTTTAATTAAAAGAAAGTAAAATTTTTGTTTGAAAGAAAATAATTTTTTTTGTTTTTTTTGTTTTTTTAATTAAATTTGAGTAATTAATTTTTTTTTTTGGCATTTAAAAAATGTCAAATAATTTTTTTAATCATATTTTAATGCCCACGTCAGCTTTTTTTGTTAGTTGGCTGACGAAATGGTGCTTCAAGGACTTAAATGTCCCACGTTAATTGATTTAAGGACTAAAAGTAATAAAAATAAAATGTAGAAATTAAAATGAAAAAAAAGTTAAAGTGTAGAGACTAAAAATGCATTTACGCCTTAAAATTTTAATGCTCATAGAGATTCACTATTCCCTTGTTTTGTATGTCACTCCCTTTTTCATTATTATGGTTTCTTTTTTCATTTTTTAACTGTTTTATCCAACATTCAATTAAACTTCAGTATATAATTTTGATAATTACATATCAATAATGTATCTATTATTTTCTAAATTTATGTGATATAATATAATTTTTTTTTTTTTTGGTTACAAATTAGATACATGACTTTTTTTAGTTAATTATTATTTTTATAATTAAAAATATATTAATCAGTAAATTAATAAACTTATGCTTCAACCACTAAACCAGTCTTTCAAACAGATCAATCTTCGATTCAGTTCTAATAACTATAAGTCCATAATATATACTATGAGGTTAATAACTTGTCCTAATAATATTTAAGTCAACGTGGTTAATTAAATAACTCCTATGAATTTCCATTTGCAATATTCAATGTTATTTTATATACGCATGTAAAAACGCTAAAGTAATAATAAATCTTTTGTTAAAAAAAAAAAAATTACAAATGATATGAAAATATATGTGATTGGTGTTAATTACTTCAACAATATAATAGATAATGTTAAAATAAAAATTTTAAGTTGTGACAAATTAATTTATAAGACTTATATGATAAAATTTGTAGTTCCTAATTTCCAACTCTCTTATTATAGATGTAGTTTAATATCTCCAACAGTAAAACTCCGAATAGCCACTTTATATTTACAATACGAAGAGACATGAATTCAAATATGAATTTTTCACAAACCTGTTTGTGGACAGAGCTAGTCCAGAAGCGAATTGGTGTTTTTTTATATGGATCTTCAGGTAGAAATCGAGGACCATTCTTCCAAGTTTCATCAATGAAAAATTTCTAGTATCACAAATTTTTACACTAATTTTTTGCGGCCAAAATGGCCAAATACTACCTTTTTTGGAAATTTTTAGCAAAAAAAAAACTGTTTCGAAAGTAAATGAGAAACTACTACTTTTTTTAGAACTCGAATTTCAGAAACTCAAGTTCCTCATCAGTTCTGCCACTGTGGCACTGCTGAGTTGGAATTTGTGCGATTAAAAAAAATTATGTTGTACTCAAGCTTGGTAAACTCGAGTACCATGCAACACAATACTCGAGTACCATGCAACATAATACTCGAGTATACCAAGCTCGAGTAACTTTTATAAATAAAATGCAAAAAAAAATTATTTCTACGGTACTCGAGTTTACTAAACTCAAGTACCATGTAAACTTGAGTACCGTAGAAATAAAAATTTTTGCATTTTATTTATAAAAGATACTCGAACCTGGTATACTCGAGTATTGTGTTGCATGGTACTCGAGTTTACCAAGCTCAAGTACCACATAATTTTTTTTAATTGCACATATTCCAACTCAGCAGTGCCACGGTGGCAAAACTGATGAGGAACTCGAGTTTCTGAAACTCGAGTTCTAGGAAAAGTGGTAATTTCCCATTTATTTCCGAAACAGTATTTTTTTGCTAAAAATTTCCAAAAAATGTGGTATTTGGCCCATTTTTTGCCTCAAATGTGATGTGACAAAGTGTGAACAAGGGAGAAAAAAATTGTAAGTTTATGTGTGTAATTGGCAACTACTTACAATCTATCATGTTAAAATTGTGATAAAAATTTGTGAAACAATTTATGATGCTAGAATCACTCCACTTATTAATATCACTTATTCTAGTGTTTATCAATGACGGTATACAATCGGGTACGGACTAATGGACCAGTTTCCAGGTATCCCTTTAATTTCAAGAAACGTCGGAACTAACCCACATTCCATGCAACCCAACTCAGTTTTCCTCCACCACATCTCTCTCTCTCAACGGTCATTGTTAGGAGTTATTATTAATTTGTCACAACTAGCCTCCCACAATTTGATTCTCTGTTCAACCATTGTGATATTTATGTATTTTTCCTCCTTTAAAATCTGTCTTACTTCTATTTATGATAAATATGAATCCATGAATGGTTGCTAAACCAAACAAAATTAAGAAATTGTCCATTGTGTTCCATATATTATGAATCTCAAGGTCTAATGATTCCCAAGACCTTGTGAAATTCATGAGGTCTTCAGAACTTTTAGTTAGCGTTTTAAACCATATATATGGGATGGAAGGACTACACACATCTAAGATATAGTAAGAGTTTTGATCACCCTTTTTAGCAAAAAATTAAAAGAAAAAAATTTGTTAATTAAGCATAAATATTTACTATCAGATATATGTGATTCCTAAAAGATCTCATATCTTAAATTTAAATTACTCCATCACTGATATTGATAACCCATATCAATATCTATTAAGTTTGAATTACCCCACTGCTGATACTGATAACTCATACCAATATCAGTTAGTTTAAATTTAAACTTACTTATCAAATAACCCATGTGGACGATCCATGGGCCATGGTTTATAGGTTGGATCAAAACCAGTCCAATTTCTACCACTTAGAATATCCATTAACTTTTTTTCCTATTAATCATTTAAGCCTAAAAAGGATGAGAATGTCTAAAGTAATTTTATGATAAGTTAGAAGTTTAAAGTTTGAGCAAAAGTCCTTGAGCCAAACTCGAGGACAAGCTAATTAGCACATTACTTGGATCAACAGATACAAAAATAATTCAAGTTCTGTAAAATGGAAGCCAAGAACTATAGTAAATTGTTCAGTAATATAAATGGCAGACCAAAACCAAGCGCCCAAGCCAAAAAACACATAATCAAGTATATTAGACAAATCCTCATCTAGTAGATGCATAGAGCAATTCTAACAATGTTGAACATGCAGAGCTGGTATCTCATGCGCCATGAGACCAGCCTCTCACAAGCAAGTGGGCCCCACATAGCAATTTTAACAGTGTTGAACATGCAGAGTTAGTATCTCATGCGCTATACGCATGAAACTAGCCTCTCACAAGCAAGTGGGCCCCACATATGTGTGGCCCATCTACCTATGAGAGGCAAGTTTCATGCACCTAGCACATGAGAGATTTTTCCGAACATGCAGTTTACATTACATTAATAAACTTCAGGATTTAATGGCAATAAATAAGCAACAGCAAAAAAAAATATAACTAAAGAAAAGATACATTGTCTTAAATGTAATTATCTTAACTCATTTGGATTTAATAATTAGATAAAATGCCAAGGAATTAAAATCTCTTATACCATCCTTGGATCCAATTATAAATGCGTACCATATCTGTTCATAATTGCAAAACTTAAAAATGACCGTGTGTTGCCCTATTATATCTCCAAAACCCTTTGTTTGACACGAATCAAAATAATAAAATCCCCATAATTTTTTTTAAGCATATAAACAAAAAAATGAAAAAAATAAACTAAAATCAGGAAAATTAAAAAATTAAAAATCCATCGACATTTTTAAGCTTCCAAGGGGATGAGTTGATCAATATGGTGGCAAACAATGGTCTAACTATGCCTTCAGTTGACCAAAGATGCTCATATACATGTATAAATACTATATTTTTTTAAAAAAACTTCTTTAAAAAATCAAAAACTTATTAGTTCAAATTTTATAATATTAACTAGTATAATACTTTGTATTCATTAATTATAATATATATATATATATATATATAATTTGTATTCTCCTCAAATTTTCAAAAATCATCATTTTTTAAACTTGTAAAAATAAACACCCTCAACTATCAAATAAATAAAGAATCTGATAGAAGAGCATGTCTATCCCTACAAGGGTAAAAAATAAAAAAAAAATAGTGATTTGAAAATTTGAGAAAATACAAATTTTATATATATATATAAAATGAATATATAATTATACTAGTTAATATTTGAAATTTGAAATTAATAAATTTTTATTTGTGATTTTTATAGAGGCTTTCCAAGAATATTGTATTTATAAATGGATATAAGCATGTTCGACCGACTGATGAATGCATAATTAGAGCACTTTAATACCAGCCATTAGCTACCACCAAATCAACTCATCATTTTGAAGCCTTTAAAATGTACATGTATGGTGCTTTTTTTTTTTTTTTTTTTTTTTTGTTTGATGGAGAAAGGATGGAACTTTCTGTATCTCTGGTTCTGTTTTTGTGGTTTTTGGAAGTTGCAGATATTTAGGAAGGCTGTTTGTAGCTTCTGATTGTCAAAAAGGAGGGATTTTTCTTGGGTTTCCAGACTCTGTTGTTGGGGTTCTTGTTGCTGGAGTTTTGGAGGGTTGAGTTGGCTTTGTGTTTGTTTGAGTGGGAAAGGAGGCACCTTTTCCAAAAGATTTTCAGGCTGTATTCCTGGAGCTTTAGAGGAGTTATTGGGTGTGATATCGATGGGATAGGAATCACAAAGAGAGAGGCTGAGTTCCGGCCATGGGATGTTTATGTGGGATTTTTTTGGGTTGTGCCCACACAGGGGCAGATGATTGCTGTTAGGAGAAAGATGCATATTTAGACAACACAATACGGGGCTTTCCTTGTGTGTAAAGGCCATTAAGGATGGGATTTAATAGAAATGTACGAGACCATCCTTAATTCCTTTTTTTTTTTTATATACAGACCATCCTTAATTCCTGAGTGCAAAAGATTAGTGCAAATTTGGGTTTTGTCTGTAGTCTACTTATTTTGTTGAAACATAAAATTTTTTGCTAAAATTATTATAAATAAAGATAAAATTTAAGCTGAAATAGTATAATAGGATGTATAAATAGTATCAAAAAATATAATAAATTTATAAATAATAATAAAATAATTTGACAAAAATAATTTTTAACAACAAAATTTAATAAAAATGAACGTGAGTGAGATTTTTTTTTTTTTTTTTTTTTTTTGGGGGGGGGGGGGGGGGGGGTGTGGGGGTTGATGTTGCAGTTCTTGGTACACTGTGGACATTACTTATTGCAATACTAGCCGCTTCTTTGTATTTTTTGGTACAATCAAACAGAGCATGCTCCGTTTTGTTTTGATGCTGCAGGTCTGGTACACTGTGGACATTACTGCACAGTGCACGCCAAGCCCTACTGGCGGCACTAATTTTTGTGTTTCTCTCTTTTTTTTTTAATACACTTTTTGTTGTTACATTTTCACCTTATATCTATTTTGATTTTTACTTTTTTACTTTACTGTTTTTTAGTCCCTAAATAAAAAAAGCATTCTATTTTGATTCCTATCCTTACTCACATCCTACGTGATAAATAGAGTGCATTGTTGGCACATTAAATCCTGAAATGGCCATTAAAATTGTAATAACGCACATTAATAGTTTATAAAAAATTTTGTAAAATAGTTTATATCTCTAGTATTATTCAATAATAAAATACCATCACATATTTAAAATTATTGTGTCAAATCCAAGTCAAAGCAATTATTGATAGGCTTCTAAAAGAGGGGCTTATCAATCCTATTAATTTTTACAAGAGAGGTCAATTAAATCCATTTATTTTCTATTATGTTAGAGAAGATGACAAAAATTAAGCTCTAAAATGATTTTTTTTTTTTTTTAGTTACTCAGGTTTTTTTTTTTTTTTACTGAGAAAGTTATTCAGGTTATTTTTAAGTTGCTTTCTTCTCCAATTTTTGGATATAAAACATGGAAACTTACTTAAAATTGTTTATATATTTTTTTGGATAATCTCTTCTTAAATATATGAATTATTATATTTTTATCTACTTTTTATAATTATTTACTTTCGTGGGTTTTTTTTTTTTTTGAGACAGCACATAAACCCAAGTAGAAACAAGGATTCTAGGCCTTGTGCTTAAATTTAGGAGACTGGGCTTGGTTCATTGTAGCTAAGTTGGGCTAATTTCGAACCAGGTTGTGCACAAAACGTAGATCTTACAATACATACATACTAACACATGAAAAATACATACGTATTGCGCAGTAAGGAACAATAAAGAATGATATAAGTAAAGGGAAAATGAAGTAAAACGTTAGGGATCCTCAGGACAATAAGAAATGCTTCATTATTTTCTTAAGTTTTCAGTACATTATGCTCTCATTGCACTAGGATATATCACAAGGTCCAAATAAGTTCAAAAATCACAAACTTAAATAGCTCTTTTAGGCTTCTAAAACTTGTGAAGTTTGAATCCATTTGAATCCAAGTGTATTCTCTAATGCCTGTCTCAAGATCCCGGACAATGTTTTCTCTCTCTTTTTCTTTTTGAATTCTAAAGGAGCTTTCTAAAGGATCTTTTCTCTTTAATTCACTATTGCTAAATGATTTTTAATGTTGGCTCCCCCTCCTTTTATAATGCCCTCTTAGGGTTTTTTAGTATAACAATGATTCCTTCCATTTGTTGTGTCAGCAACATTGGTAGTTGGTCCCTTCCTTATTTCCTTACTATTTTCCCCTTTTGAGATTCCCTCTCCAAAAGTCCCTAGCTAACCTTCCTTTTCTGGGAGGTCCTAAGGGCTGACTTCTAATTCTTCTTTTTCCAAAACTTCTAGATACTACTTTTCAAACCCAGTTTTTGGCTACTTTACCTTTTTTCATATTCTCTAAATGGGCATATTCCTTTCTATCAGGCTAAAAGGTCCCCCAACCACCTTCCTTCATGGTCTATCTCCTTGGATTCCTCAAGGTACCAGTCTTTTTTCATGAAATGTTGGTTCCCAAGTCTTCTACCCTTTTCTGTATCATTGGGTGGCTGATGGGACATATCTGCTCTCGTTTTTTGTTTTCCTAGGCATGCTCCCTTGAGTTGTCTCAATCCCAACCTGGACCTGCTGCATATCTCGAGGAACCCAAGTTTTTGGGAATCCCTAGGCATCCTGGTTCAACTTTCTCTCTAGGTTCCCCAATGATTTTCTCCCTTAAGGGCGGGCTGAGCTTCTCTTTTTCTTTGCTTCTTAAGGCCCAAAGCTTACCCATTCATGGGTTTGGGCCTTACCCTTTCCTTGAAAGCCCAAATGGTCCTTAGATTTCAATTCTTGTATTGTTTTGGGTTTTGATATAATATTATGATATTTTGAACCTTAACAACTTTTTATAATTACATAACTATTAATTATTTATTTATGACATTATTGATTTAACCACGTATCCGACTCTTTTTGGACAAGAAAACTATGAGAACAACCCTTTTCAATTATTTGTTCTTTCTAATTTTTAAGAATATAGCATGTATCAAAGAAAAGCATATGGTTAAAAAAGGACGAGTGACTCATATATATATTCATATATAATAGTTGTATGACGTTTTTTTTTTTTTTTTTTTTTTTTTCTAAGGTTGTATAACGATTAGGCTATTGACTAGTGGTGACAAATGTGAATGGTCAAAAAAAAGGGGGACTAGTGACCGACGTAATCCATGACGAACCATTGTGGTTTCTTTATTAATTATTCGTTTTTTACAAAAAAGTTGACTAGAGCTAGCTGGGGAAGGTGACAAACAACTATAAACAAGGCTTCCACTGCAATTTGAATCTCAATATCAATAGAGAGAAAGAGAGATGGCGGAGGAAAACAAAGTGAGGCTGCATGGAATGTGGGTTAGTCCTTTCGTTAGACTTGTGAAACTGGCACTTGAAATTAAAGGTATAGAGTATGAGTACGTGGAAGAAGATTTGAAGAACAAAAGCTTAGTGCTGCTCAATTACAACCCTATCCATAAGAAGGTTCCTGTACTTGTTGTCAATGGAAAACCACTTGTTGAGTCACTCATCATCCTCGAATATATTGATGAAACTTGGAAGAATGGTCCCGATTTCTACCTGAAGATCCATATAAAAGAGCACAAATTCGCTTCTGGTGTAGCTTTATTCATAAACAGGTTAGTGAAAAATTCATTTTTGAATTCATGCCTCTTTGTATGGTAAATATAACCAGTCTTATCGATCGGATTTATACCATGGGAGATATTAAACGGTTTTTCATATAAATCTTATAAATTCAAGTGTCGTACTTAAAAATAACGTTTATTTATTATATTATTAAAGTGACACCAATTGCATACATTTATCAAATCAATTTGTAAATTTATTCAAGTGAAATTTATATTTACTTTTAACATTTTTACATGTATATAAAAAATAACATAGAATATTGCAAGTTGCGATTCATAGGAATTGATTTAATCACGTTGATTTAACTATCAGGACAAGTTATAACCTCATAGTATATGTTAGAGATATATATATTAGATATATTAGCCCAATATAATAGACCCAAGCTCACTCTTGCTTGTACTAGTAGTCTAGGGTTTAGTTGTCTATATATACTTATGTTAGGGTTCATTATAATACAAATTATTATACTACACTCTTACATAATAAAGATGTAACCCTTAAGGGAGTCGTTCGTAACTCTTGTAAGTCAACAAGACTGAACTACGTAACCCTTGTGTTTTTAGTATTCCTATTCTATGCTTCCCCTTCCACATTATTTAGTCAAGATGCGTGCTTATGCATATGTAAAAACACAAATATTTGTTTAAAAATATATAATTTAGAGCTATAGGAACATAGTAATCAGTGCAGAACACAATGAGAAATCTCGCATTTTCAAAAAAAGAACGCAAATCCGATGTTAGTACAGGAACTAATGCTTGTAAGTTATGGTATGCAGGTATTTGAGACCATGATGTTAGTACTCAAATCCGATGGAGAAGCACAAGCAAAAGTGTCCGAGAGATTAAGCACGCTTGAAGAGGAAATTAAGAATATTTTTCCAGAGGGGATTCAAGTCATTGATCAGAAGAATGTGGGACTCTTGGACCTTGTAATTGTATCTACATTTGGCTACTATAAGGCACAGGAAGAATACTTTGGTCTGAAGCTTATAGACCCAGAGAAGACCCCCCTTCTATTTTCTTGGCTGTCAGCACTACTTGAGTTACCTGTGGTGAAGGAGTCACTCCTCCCTCATGAAAAGGTGGTGGGGTTTCTCAAATTAATGAGAGAGGCGGCTCTCAAATCTACTTCAGATTGACCCTGTAGTGAAATAAGTGGCAGCAAAAAAGCTGGATGGGTTGTTGGGTTTCACAGACCACTCTTCTATTTCCAGTTTTTTTTTTTTGTTTCTTATTTACTCTGTCTTCCTGTTAATTAAGCTGGCTGTTCAAAGGCATATAGCTAATTATGTCTTATATATTTAGCTCCAATATCATAAAACCTTGCTATCAAATTTACATTCTTGTGACTATATACTACCAATGGAAAAGTTGAAATAAATCCTACCCGGTTGGTCTAGTAGTTCTCAAGGTCTAATGAGATTCATGAGGTCTTAGATTTAAAACCTCCAATTGGCATCTTAAGGTCATTATAATCGATTTTTCCGTTTAATTATATGTTCTGTGTGGTGTGGGCGGGGACTACACCTAGATTGGTTATATCTATATTCTAGTACTCTTTTACTTTTTGTTACTAAGCCCCCATGAACAACATCTTGAAA
Organism: Quercus suber; assembly: GCF_002906115.3. Taxonomy (NCBI): domain Eukaryota; kingdom Viridiplantae; phylum Streptophyta; class Magnoliopsida; order Fagales; family Fagaceae; genus Quercus; species Quercus suber. Next base: position 568,672 of record NW_027069509.1, read on the forward strand.
TGATATTAAGCTCTTCTTTCATTTAATTTTAATCTTCAATCTCAATCTATCCTTCCGAAGGTTGGCAGTAGGGCACACAAATGTGAGACCAAACAATTAGTGAAAATTAATGTTAAATTTATATGTAGGTGGTCTCCTCTACAATGAATTAAACAATTTGTCCAACGAATCTGCCATTTACAATTGGGTTAGTTTTTTCAACTGTTTTAGGATCCTCTAGAGTTCAAGTAATTATTCAATCCTCAAGGATACCTAACCATAACAAAAACCAAATTCGACCTAAAAACATTAAAAGCACCTAAAAACAAGGAAATAATAACACTTAACCTAAAAAAATGAAATTTAAAAATTAAATACCGAAATTAATAAATTACAATAATTAAGTAGTAAATTATGTCCTACACCAGACCCCTCCACTTCAAACAAACTCATCCTTGAGTTCATCTTTGAAATCTGAAATCTTCCACTCCAAATAAACAAATACTTCAAATACTTGAGCCCCTTAATCTTCTTTCCATACTTGCAACTTATCAATAGAATAAACAAATCAACTTAAATTTCTTTTTCCCTAGTCTTCATGTAATTGTATAGATTTACCAAATAAGAACTGTAATTGAGTCAAATTTATCAGCCCCAATAAAATCAATAAACTTCAGTGTATCTCTTACCACCAAAATAAAAGAATCTTGATATTGATAATCATTTGATTCTATTTTGTCAAACTCCTTGACAATTTCCTCTTCAATTTCTTCTTCAATTGTTTCTGCCATCTTGACTTCAAGATCTTTCTCTATAATAGGGTTTTCTTTAATCTCCTCCACAATCTTGATTTCAAGTTCTTCTTCTATAACAAGGCCTTCATTAATTTCCTCAAAAATATCTATATTTTTTCTTTGACTTCTACAGATTCTTCAAGAACAATATTTCTTCAACATGCAATTTTTCCTTTAATGGTGGAATATATGTCCCTTCAAAATAATTTAATTATGAACTTCTTGGCCACTAATAATCTTGTATTGTATAGGACAAGATATCTTCACAATCCGAAGGATAAAATTTGATAGCAAGCATCTTTTTCGTCCTTGGCCATAAATGAATTCTGTCTTTACTTTGTTGGATTCTATCAGATTGTACTTGTTTCCACCAACATAAGCATACTCACTAAGTTTATACAAAGCAAGTCCAACTTTTCTCTCCTAATAAATATTCTCAAAGTCAAATAAATCCTCTAAATCAAGTAACCAATCAAGAAAATCTTCTTTTAAAAAATAACCATTAAAACTTGCAATTCTTTTATAAGCCCATATG
>NW_027069509.1:570840-617709 GCF_002906115.3 Quercus suber
ATTTAATGTTTTGTTTTTTTGTTTAAAGTTTAAAATCTCTGGACTTTTTATTTCGGGCAATATATTGAGACTTTTTTTTTTTTTTTTTACAACTTATAAAGGTAACAAATCTTTAATATGGTCCTATCACTGGCATCAATTGTTTTTTTTTTTTTTTTTTTAATCTATATTAAAGATGCAAATCTTTTACATTTTTATTTTTTTACATCTTACTCAAGTGACAAATTTTGATTTAAGTAACATTACTTTGATATAAACCACTACTAACATTAATTTTATCATATAACTTTCACTACATGTCATATCAACGACTAGATTTTTTTTTTTTTTTTTTTTACTTATTTATTTTGTAAAGTTAAAATTTTAGGGAAAATTGCACTTTTACATTTTTAGAGGAATGAGTTTAGTGGCCTATAATCAATTTTTCTCAAAAAATGCTAGAACCACAATTTCTACCATAACTTGCTCACGTTGCAAAGTTGTGAGTGGTGGAGTAAAAATTGTGGGTTCACAATTCTACCGTTCATGACTTGTCACGTGTGTAGTCCTAGCATTACTCATTTTTCTTAATACTAGCATAGGCCTATCCAACATCTCCCCACCCAAAGCAATATAACAAAACACTCATCCCTCTAAAAACCAAGAAGACCACTAAACTAAGGAAGGCTATATTTTGGATTGATATGTTGTAAATATACATTTTTGTTTTTATTTATTTGGAACGATATAAACAACTTATTTTCACTTTTCATGTAAAAAAAAAAAGAAAAAAAGAAGAAGAAGAGCAATAATAGTCAAATCATATTGTGGCATTTTTTGTTTTGTTTCGTTTTATACATTTAAGGTATCATGGTAAAAAAATGTACTACTCAATCAAGAACTCAATAATAAAAAAGAAAATATATAAAACTACAGTATCGTTATTTAGTATTTACCCCAATCGTGTAAGGAGTGACTTGGGAGAATGGAAAGGGTTGGAAAACCCTAAAAAATTAAAAAAAAAAAATTACATGTAAATTGCCACAAATTTTTTTTGAGCTAAGTTAGATATCCTAATATACCTATAATGCTCTCCCTGAAGCTTGAATTTGTGATCATCCCTCCTTCCTTCCTACAAGTACTTGTAAGATGACCACCACGCCAAATTCGCGAATAGTTATGGTGTAATTCGCCACAATTAAGTATTCAATAATTGGAAACTTGAAATATCCCTCTATCCATATAACAAAGTGCAAAGGGTATTAAGGTCAATTGCTTATGGTTCCAGATAGATTATAAGAAACAAAACAAAAAATTTCATTTAAACAAAAAGTAGTAACAGAGGGAATTAAATGCTTATTATAACAAATTAATAGGAAACTGCTATATATTAACCTCTAAATTAATAAAAGGGTTGCCTATAATTAGGGGGGAGTGAAATTTGACAAAAACTATACGAGAAATACTATGTCTACAATATTTTTATAATAAATTTTAAGTGATAAGTTATTACTAGCTATTTTTGGTAAGTAAAAAAGTAATTTTTTTAGATAAAATTAAAAAAGTAATTTAAGGATAGTGGATTTAAAGTAGAAACAATAATAACTTATTACCTATGATTTATTGTGAAACTAAATATTGTAAAAATGTTGCTTAAGAACACTCCTCCAACCATTTTTTATCCTTCCACTTTTTCACCCCTCCAACCAAACGGACCCTTAAGACTCTCTCTACTTTTTATAAGTGAAAAAGGGGGGAATTGGTTGATCAAAGAATTCTTGAAAACCAGGATGCATCTTTTGGCCAATGATAAGATGTCTCTAGCTTTATTCTGGAAGAATATATATATATATATATATGGTGCTTCCCCTCCTGTGGCCATAGTACCAAGTAGGCAAGTAAGTACCAGTACGCTAAATTACTAATACAAGTTGTTTGGTTATCTAATAGGGCCTGCTTTTCCACTGTTGTTCCTCATGACCAGGAAAATATTTTGCTTTTCTTCTTATGGAAAATACACTTTGCAGTCTCACATAGCTATCTCTCTTGGTGAATTTTCAAATAAGCTCACAAGTACCAAGCAAATACAATAATTTCTTGGAATTGTTAATTACATGTCCGACTTCATTCCAAAGGTTTCCAGATATAGGAACTGTTTAGCTCAACTCTTGAAGAAGACCCCTCCAGAGTGGAATTATGTTCACACAGAAGCAGTTCAACAATTAAAAAGATTAGCAGAAAAGGTTTCCCCTCTACAGATTCCAAGAACAAGCAAACGAATTTTGCAAACAAATGCAAGTGATAAATATTGGGCAGCAGCTCTTTTTGAAGAAATTGATGGAAAAAGAAACATTTGTGGATATAAAAATGGTGCTTTCAAACGTTCAGAACTTCATTGCCACTCCACTTTAAAGGAGATTCTTGCAGTAAAACATGGAATTAAAAAATTCCAGTTCCACCTTCTTGGGCATAATTTCCTAGTTGAAAGGGACATGTCTTCCTTTCCAAAAATGCTTTAGTTCAAAAGAAAAATGCTTCCACATCCTTAGTTACTCAGATAATCAAATTGGTTTTCACAATGGTCTTTCCAAGTAAAGCACATTAAAGGAAAAGATAACCTAATCACTGATTATCTTTCTAAAAAGCCTCCAGCTATTAACACTACAATTGTTCCTCTACCCTTTTGTGTATATCCTATTACTAATCCATCCTCATCCTTAAGCTCTTTCTGTGCAGCCCTTGATCATATCCTTAATATGATAGAAAACCTTCACCCAGATATAAAAGACTAAATAAAGACCTTGAACCTTGAAAACAGATCCAAAAGAATCATTAAAGTCCTCCATAATTACCTTAAAGAGCACCAAAGCCACTTCCTTGCCATTTATCCTGACGTGGACCAACCATGGAAAACCCCTTTTGCTTTTTGGGTAACCAACTAGACAGTCGCTCATTATCTCTACATGTGGTATTTACTCAATGAGTATTATTTGTGTCTTCATTTTGAACCAGAATTTTATAGATTTATTTTCCCTCGTGGAAATAGATATTTTCAAAAATTGTACTTTGAAATTCTAAAAAATTGATGCTCATAGTGGAAATTGGAAAAAGTATCCCATCATAGTACATCCAAGATTCAGTCACAAGATTACTAAAGGATGTTGCTAAGCTTAATTCCAAAAATGATATATGAGCAGAAGGAATCTTTTCACCCATCAAAGATGCATTGGATCACTAACCCAGATGGCAAACTCCATTCACACATGAACATATCCTGACAGGCATAGTAATTGCCCTAGCAGAAGTCTATCTAGATAAAGATCAGTCTCCAGCCAAGCCCTATCCCCTTCGGCACTTGTCGATTCATAATTTAGGCCCCTACCATCTTCTAAAAAGCATAATGTACATTTTCTCTAAGCTTTGTTGTCTATAAATTGAGTCCTTGTAACTTTGAAGAGGCATGAGAGAAGAGAGAGACTCCATCAAAATGTCTATCAAAGTGTCTTATGTCTAATGTAAAAACCTTGTTGAATATAATAATATCAATTAGTTTGTTGTATCTTGTTATGTGTTCTATTCCATACTTCCATGTAATCTTATATACTTGCTTAACAATATATATATATATATAGCGTTAAGTTCAAGTTACATTTGGTATAATTCTAAATAATGTTATACTACCCAAAACTTGTTATAGAATTCATACTTTGAAAATCTCACCATTAAATTACATGTTCTATATCTTCTTAACATTCATGCCAATTGAATGTTATTTACCATTTGATCCGTAAACTCATTTTTTATACATTTTTTTAAACTACAAAAACTTGCATGTAGACAATTAATTGATGACATGACTATTAATCTTTGATCACTTTGAAATTTTGCAAGTATAGAGAATATACAAAGATAATTTAATCTAATAGTAGATTTGTTAAAATTCACATGCAATTAAAAAATATTGAGTGGTATAACATTACTTAAAGTTACATGAAAAACACTACTTTCCATGTCATTAATATTTTAAAATTTAATTACTGCCTCCGCAATTAATGAACACCACTTTATTATTCTTTTTTTTTAATGATGGGTTTCGGTATATACCGATTATCACTTTGTAAAACATATGCATCTATCAATTAGAACCATAAAGAAGCTTAAAATGTGTGGGGACTGTCACCATGTGGCAAAATTGGTGTCCAAGGTTTACAACAAAGAAGTAATTGTTAGAGATAAAACTTGATTTTATCATTTTAGGCTTGGTTTGTGTTCATATATAAAGATATTGGTGAGAGTTTAATAAAGGAGACTTTGTAAATTATTGATCTATTCTTCTTTCCCTATGTGGCATCTGCCTCTAAAGAGGAAACAAGATCAATTCTTCCTGTTCAATCTTTAACCATGAAGAGACAATCAATACTTTTAGCTGGTATTTGAGAGCTAGGGTGAGTCTCCATCTAAAACCCATTTGGTTTAATACGTTTAGTTCTTTAACCTCATCATAAACAGAACTGGTTTTCTGGCGAAGCGAGTGGAGATGTGGAAGAGGTGAACCAGAAAGAGAAGGGAACTTGGTCAAATAAATAATAAAATAATATACATTTATTTGGAAACCGCTAAGTCATTAATTTCTAGAATATTAATGACATGACAAATTACTCTCTTTCTCACCATTATATCTTATAAAAATCAATGACTATAAAAATGTGTAATTTTTTTGATGCATTACTCAATATTTTTTAATTAAATGTAATTTTAATAAATTCACCGTTAGATTACATTATCTTCATATATTATCTATGTTTGAAAATTTTAAAGTGATCAAATATTAATATTCATGTCATCAATCAATCGTTTAAATTCAAGTTTTTGTTATTTAAAATAATGAATAAAATATGAGTCAATGGATCGAATGGTAAATAATATCCAATTAACATGAAAATTAGCATGAATGTTAGAAACATATAGATAATATAATTCAACGATGAGATTTTCAAAATATAAATTCTATAACAAATTATTGGGTGGTATAATATTGCTTAGAATTACACTAATTGTAACTTGAACTCAACCCTATATATACATATATATTGGATTGAGTTCAAAATATGATTGGGTTGGTTTTTTCAACAAGATCCAGATCATCTAGAGTTAAAGAAATGATTCAATCATTCAAGAGAACATGTCACTCTTACTTAGTGGTTCTCCCAAATAATAAAATACGATCATATATTTAAAATTATAGTGTCAGGTCCTAGTTAGAGCAAATAAGCTTATTGATAGGCTTCTAATCTGGGGCCTATCAATCCTCTTAATTTTTACAAGGGAGGTTAATTAAATCCATTTATTCTCTATTATATTAAAAAAAAAAAAAAAAAAGTCTCAATATATTGCCCGAAATAAAAAGTCCAGAGATTTTAAACTTTAAACAAAAAAACAAAACATTAAATCTACTAATCTAGTAACACAAAATTTTCATAAATTTTTTTACTAACTGTTGACATGATTTGTTTTAATTGGTACATAAAAATAAAATTGCTCAACTTTCTACCTTTCATTTTCTACAAAGTATGGTGAGGAATATTTTGGGTGTGAAAGATGGAAGCAAGTGAAGGAAAAGACAGAGAGAGCAAAGAAGAGAGAAATTGAATGAGTTCACAGAGTTATTGAATCAGTTGTGATATAGGACACAATTTACTATTTAATTATTGTAATTTATTAATTTTGGTATTTAATTTTTAATTTTCGTTATTTTAGGTTTAGGATTATTATTTCATTGTTTTTAAGTGCTTTTAATGTTTTTTAGGTCAAATTTGGTTCCTATTATAATTAGGTATTAATTAGGAGTTATTTTATAATATATTTTCTTAACTATCAAGTTTTATGGAGCCCTTAAATAGGCCCCTAATTTTGTAAAATTTTTTCATAGATTATTATTAATAAAATACAGACTTTTTGTCGAATTATTTCTCTGATAGATTCCAGTTTATCACCGTGGATTCAAGGAACTCCTTGTGGATTCGAGGTTTACTACCTATAAACTAACAGTTTAGTTTTTATCCATCAAAGAGAGTATCGTGTGTGATTTCTTCAGGCTTTTGCAACATTAGTTGGTATTAGAGCCAGGTTACCCTAGTCTGATTGCTAACCGGCAAGACGATAACCACCACTACAACAATGACGAATAACTTAGTGAGTATTACGTGACGTACAATAAGCACTCACAAATATCTATGCTAGGATGGCGTCATTGAAGAATGGAAACAATATGGATAACTACAGCAAAGACATAACTCGCAGGCAACCTATTGGTAAGCAAATCTCATATAGGGCTTATAAAAGAATTGCAAGTTTTAATGGTTATTTTTTAAAAGAAGATTTTCTTGATTGGTTACTTGATTTAGAGGATTTATTTGACTTTGAGAATATTTATTAGGAGAGAAAAGTTGGACTTGCTTTGTATAAACTTAGTGAGTATGCCTTATGTTGGTGGAAACAAGTACAATCTGATAGAATCCAACAAAGTAAAGACAGAATTCATTTATGGCCAAGGACGAAAAAGATGCTTGCTATCAAATTTTATCCTTCGGATTGTGAAGATATCTTGTCCTATACAATACAAGATTATTAGTGGCCAAGAAGTTCATAATTAAATTATTTTGAAGGGACATATATTCCACCATTAAAGGAAAAATTGCATGTTGAAGAAAATATTGTTCTTGAAGAATCTGTAGAAGTCAAAGAAAAAAATATAGATATTTTTGAGGAAATTAATGAAGGCCTTGTTATAGAAGAAGAACTTGAAATCAAGATTGTGGAGGAGATTAAAGAAAACCCTATTATAGAGAAAGATCTTGAAGTCAAGATGGCAGAAACAATTGAAGAAGAAATTGAAGAGGAAATTGTCAAGGAGTTTGACAAAATAGAATCAAATGATTATCAATATCAAGATTCTTTTATTTTGGTGGTAAGAGATACACTGAAGTTTATTGATTTTATTGGGGCTGATAAATTTGACTCAATTACAGTTCTTATTTGGTAAATCTATACAATTACATGAAGACTAGGGAAAAAGAAATTTAAGTTGATTTGTTTATTCTATTGATAAGTTGCAAGTATGGAAAGAAGATTAAGGGGCTCAAGTATTTGAAGTATTTGTTTATTTGGAGTGGAAGATTTCAGATTTCAAAGATGAACTCAAGGATGAGTTTGTTTGAAGTGGAGGGGTCTGGTGTAGGACATAATTTACTACTTAATTATTGTAATTTATTAATTTCGGTATTTAATTTTTAAATTTCATTTTTTTAGGTTAAGTGTTATTATTTCCTTGTTTTTAGGTGCTTTTAATGTTTTTAGGTCGAATTTGGTTTTTGTTATGGTTAGGTATCCTTGAGGATTGAATAATTACTTGAACTCTAGAGGATCCTAAAACAGTTGAAAAAACTAACCCAATTGTAAATGGCAGATTCGTTGGACAAATTGTTTAATTCATTGTAGAGGAGACCACCTACATATAAATTTAACATTAATTTTCACTAATTGTTTGGTCTCACATTTGTGTGCCCTACTGCCAACCTTCGGAAGGATAGATTGAGATTGAAGATTAAAATTAAATGAAAGAAGAGCTTAATATCATTTCAAGATGTTGTTCATGGGGGCTTAGTAACAAAAAGTAAAAGAGTACTAGAATATAGATATAACCAATCTAGGTGTAGTCCCCCGCCCACACCACACAGAACATATAATTAAACGGAAAAATCGATTATAATGACCTTAAGATGCCAATTGGAGGTTTTAAATCTAAGACCTCATGAATCTCATTAGACCTTGAGAACTACTAGACCAACCGGGTAGGATTTATTTCAACTTTTCCATTGGTAGTATATAGTCACAAGAATGTAAATTTGATAGCAAGGTTTTATGATATTGGAGCTAAATATATAAGACATAATTAGCTATATGCCTTTGAACAGCCAGCTTAATTAACAGGAAGACAGAGTAAATAAGAAACAAAAAAAAAAAACTGGAAATAGAAGAGTGGTCTGTGAAACCCAACAACCCATCCAGCTTTTTTGCTGCCACTTATTTCACTACAGGGTCAATCTGAAGTAGATTTGAGAGCCGCCTCTCTCATTAATTTGAGAAACCCCACCACCTTTTCATGAGGGAGGAGTGACTCCTTCACCACAGGTAACTCAAGTAGTGCTGACAGCCAAGAAAATAGAAGGGGGGTCTTCTCTGGGTCTATAAGCTTCAGACCAAAGTATTCTTCCTGTGCCTTATAGTAGCCAAATGTAGATACAATTACAAGGTCCAAGAGTCCCACATTCTTCTGATCAATGACTTGAATCCCCTCTGGAAAAATATTCTTAATTTCCTCTTCAAGCGTGCTTAATCTCTCGGACACTTTTGCTTGTGCTTCTCCATCGGATTTGAGTACTAACATCATGGTCTCAAATACCTGCATACCATAACTTACAAGCATTAGTTCCTGTACTAACATCGGATTTGCGTTCTTTTTTTGAAAATGCGAGATTTCTCATTGTGTTCTGCACTGATTACTATGTTCCTATAGCTCTAAATTATATATTTTTAAACAAATATTTGTGTTTTTACATATGCATAAGCACGCATCTTGACTAAATAATGTGGAAGGGGAAGCATAGAATAGGAATACTAAAAACACAAGGGTTACGTAGTTCAGTCTTGTTGACTTACAAGAGTTACGAACGACTCCCTTAAGGGTTACATCTTTATTATGTAAGAGTGTAGTATAATAATTTGTATTATAATGAACCCTAACATAAGTATATATAGACAACTAAACCCTAGACTACTAGTACAAGCAAGAGTGAGCTTGGGTCTATTATATTGGGCTAATATATCTAATATATATATCTCTAACATATACTATGAGGTTATAACTTGTCCTGATAGTTAAATCAACGTGATTAAATCAATTCCTATGAATCGCAACTTGCAATATTCTATGTTATTTTTTATATACATGTAAAAATGTTAAAAGTAAATATAAATTTCACTTGAATAAATTTACAAATTGATTTGATAAATGTATGCAATTGGTGTCACTTTAATAATATAATAAATAAACGTTATTTTTAAGTACGACACTTGAATTTATAAGATTTATATGATAAAAACCGTTTAATATCTCCCATGGTATAAATCCGATCGATAAGACTGGTTATATTTACCATACAAAGAGGCATGAATTCAAAAATGAATTTTTCACTAACCTGTTTATGAATAAAGCTACACCAGAAGCGAATTTGTGCTCTTTTATATGGATCTTCAGGTAGAAATCGGGGACCATTCTTCCAAGTTTCATCAATATATTCGAGGATGATGAGTGACTCAACAAGTGGTTTTCCATTGACAACAAGTACAGGAACCTTCTTATGGATAGGGTTGTAATTGAGCAGCACTAAGCTTTTGTTCTTCAAATCTTCTTCCACGTACTCATACTCTATACCTTTAATTTCAAGTGCCAGTTTCACAAGTCTAACGAAAGGACTAACCCACATTCCATGCAGCCTCACTTTGTTTTCCTCCGCCATCTCTCTTTCTCTCTATTGATATTGAGATTCAAATTGCAGTGGAAGCCTTGTTTATAGTTGTTTGTCACCTTCCCCAGCTAGCTCTAGTCAACTTTTTTGTAAAAAACGAATAATTAATAAAGAAACCACAATGGTTCGTCATGGATTACGTCGGTCACTAGTCCCCCCTTTTTTTTGACCATTCACATTTGTCACCACTAGTCAATAGCCTAATCGTTATACAACCTTTTTTTTTTTTTAAAGTAAAGTCATACAACTATTTTATACACCAGGGTAGGCTGAAGCATAGAAGCAAATGATGCAATCACCTAAATCCCCCAAATAAAAGAAGACCCCATTTGTATAAAATATATATATATATAATACTTATCTACATATTTTATTTATAAAAAAAAAATTAAGTCTTTTTATTGGTCAATAGAATGCATTAAAAAGGGTCCATTGTATCCTAAAATATAAAAGATTAAAAAAATAAAAAAATAACAAGAGGCTCTACAGTACACTGCACAACACCACACGCATAGCTGATAGCAATAGCGCCCTGCCTATAGCATACTAGCACACACAGCTACATGACCCATGACCCCACATGCTAAAACTAACTTCCCTAAGAAACTAACACACCCATTGTAGCATGAATAGTCTTTTTTTACTTTATTATAAGTTATCATACCAATTAATAAAATGTTATTTAAGGTCTACTAAAATTAAGTGAATTAGCCATCTTATTAATTGAAAAAGAAATGTTAGAGGAATTTTTTTTTTTTTTTAAAAAACTTAATTAGTAATTTTACATCTCAAAAAGCAAGAAAAATTGATTTTAAATAAAAAATTAAAAAATTCAATAAATATTATTTAATTAATATTTAAATATAAAAAAAGCCCACTTAAATTTTCACCTTAAGCCCCCAAAGTTGTTGAGCCGACCCTGTATGGTGATTTTATAACAATATATCTATATTGTTGACGCCCAGCCTCGATCGTGGCAGAAAATCACCGCCGTGGGCCTTCGTTCGACCACCTGCCATGGCAATGCTCTTGCGCACGCGGGGGCCCATTGGAGGCCCTTCCCAAGTGAATGGTGCTGCTAGTGTGCGCGTGTGTGGTGTGTGGCGTGGTTTGTACAAGGCTTTGGGTGCTCTCTCTCTCTCGATGGAGGAAGGTAGGTCTACCAATCTGGACCAAATTTTAAGGGATTACCAAAGGTAAGTGGAGTCGCCACCAATCATTAGATTTTTCTAAGGTGTGATTGATCACCTGTTTCTAATTGATTTTATTACCAATCCTAGGCTAAGAAAAATGGCATTTTTCCTAATCTAATTATATGGATAGCAAAAAATCTTGATTCTTAGGTCCTGAAGTTTGGTTAAGTGTGGGGAAGGTGTTAGGCACCCCACAACGCCTGTCCAAGGATAGTCCTTTATTTTGATAAAACCATAATTTTCGGAGATTGGTAGTAAAAAAAAATGATTTTGGCATTGGGTTTCCGAGCTTTGCATGCATGGGGGCTTTGAGGTTTGGGTTTTGAATGGGTGTGGTCCCAATCTATGATTTCCTAAGGCATTCGAGCAAAGTGCCAGATTTCCGTGGCAAAAATCCTACAACATGTCACCTTACCTTCGCAACGAAAATTAGGCATCACTTTGCCTTAGGTGACACGAATAGTAACAATCACACTGAAAGGAGGTGAGCAGGTATATATATACATACATCATGCATAATACAAACACACAGAGCAGGCAAGTAAATGCCTACATCCCTAGATCCTGACCCAAAATATAAGTGCAGCAGGGGTCACCATACTCTAGAGATCAGGACAAATGGTACATGTCATGATATATTTAATATAACATATCTAAGAGAGAAAAGAAGGAGGGAGGAAGGGGTTTTGAAGAGTACAAAACCATAAGGGAAAGGCTAAACTCCTAAATCTACTGAACATCGCCGCTTGGCTTATATCAACATGCTTGCACCCTCGCTCCATGTGTGTACATGCAAAGGCAAAGACAAGAAACCAGTAGACAAGTAATGGAAGGAAAGATGCAAAGCATATGAAAAGGAATAAAGCGGATAAGCATGATAGGCATGGCAAGTAAAGAAGCAAGAAAGCAAGCAAACAAGCAAAAAGGCAAGCAAGCAAACAAAGGGTGGTGTCAGCAAGGGACAAATGTAGGTTTGGATCGGATGTCCATAGCTTCATTGTGTTAAAGCATGGACGACACTCTAGCAAGCAAGACTTATGCATGGACATGTAAGCAAGCTTGTAAAGATGCGTAGAAAGCCAATGGGTGGCACAAACAAGCATGGTAAGCATAGCATCACGTGGAGCAAAAAAAGGGGAGGATACGCACGAAGCAACCAGGCATCTAGAGAAGCATCCCAAGTGGTTACACCCAAACAAGGCCTCATGGGCATCGGATGTAACCAAACAAGATCAAACCCACAAAGGGCGTCAAACGTGGCAAGGCCTAGAACAAGAAAGGCTAGACGAGCATAAAGCATAGAAGCAAGCAAGCATAGACACGCAAATAAGAATGATCCAAACCCTTTGATGTGGGTCATGGTGTGCGGACAGTGACAAAGACCATAGGGTCTAGATCGAGTCCAAACCAATAGGCCAAAACACAAGAAAGAAAGACAAAGCGACAAAAGGGTACAATAGCACATGGCATGACAAATATAGCCTAGGTCTAAGCGCACAAACATGGCATGGAGTGCACAAGCACATTGAAGATAGCATAAAACATGTAGAGAACATAGATCTAAGCACACAAGTATGTGGAGATATAGATCTAAACATATAGGCATGTGAACATGTAGAAACTTAACACATAGACATGGAAGAGAATGGATCCAAGCATATAAGCATCTGATGACAAGGATCTAAACATATATCATGGAAATAGACACATGAAACACATAGATCCAAGCAAGGCATAGCCAACAACATCATACAAGCATGTGAGCATGTAACCCTAACATCAACCTAGAACAAAAAGAGGAGCAAAATATAGGAAAACATGGCATAAAGCCTAAAGCATGTAGATCTAAACATATAAGCATGTGAGGATGTAGATCTAAGCATGAAACATGGAAAAAAAACATAAAAGTAAAGAGATTTAAGCTAGAAACAGAAATAAAGCAAGAAACATGCTAGAAAAAGCAATAAATCAGGTTATCAATGCATAAAAGAGCAAAATAAATGTAAGAAAAAGATTTAGAAGGTTAAGGGTGTGGATGGTAGCTAGAAAGCTATATCCACACCCCTAAACCCCAAATCCAAGATGTAGAACAAAGGAGAAGAAGATTGGATATAAGAACAATATCTTGTGTTTTTGGTGAGGGTTTTTTTTGTTTTTTGGGTTTGAGAGAGGGGAAAAACGTATAGAAAAACCAGGCAAAGAGCAAAACTTAGAAAAAAATGATCCTCCCCAGTCTGAAGGGTGTCAGGGGCTTTTTATAGCCCCTGCACAAATTTCGAGGTAGAGGCCCTTGTAGGGCCGGCACCTTCAAACTTTCTCGGATGGGTTTGATCTTGACAAGTCTAAAAGGTCTTAACTTCTTGTTTCCGAAAATGTATAGATCTTAAAAATCCAACAATTTGAAGTAAGTTTCTATGTCTTATATCCAAAAATTGGAAAAGAATGCAACTTAAAAATAACATGAATAACTTTTTTTTTTTTTAAATAACCACAATAGAGCTTATTTTTTTGTCATCTTCTCCAATATAATAGAGAATAAATGGATTTAATTAACCTCTCTTGCAAAAATTAATAGGATTGATAGGCCCCTCTTTAGCGGCCTATCAATAATTTTAATTGCTCTGACTAGGGTTTGACACGATAATTTTAAATAGATGATTTTATTTTATTGTTTGGGAGGACTACTGGTTAAAGGATCACCTGGAGAATTGAATCATTTCTTTAACTCTAAAGGATCTAGATCCCATTGAAAAAACCAACCCAACCATAAAAGTCAAATATATATATACACACACTAGTTGTTTCATCTCATATTTTTGTGCCCTATGTTTTTGCTCTTTGAGAAACCAAAGTAGATGGAACCTTTATAGATTTTGTAGCTTAATATTCTTTATGCCCCCTACCCACACTAGGAGGGATAGATTGAGATTAAAGATGGATGTAAGAAGAGCTTAATGTGCGTTGGAGAATTGTTGAAAGTTTTTTTTTTTTTTTTTCTCAACTATTTAATTTGCAAATAATCTAGCTTTTTATTTGTTTTTTTTTATTATTATTCTATCTTTTAGCTTTTTGTAACACATTTAACATAAAATTTACCAAAAATTATATCTTTTTATGAACATTATGCAATAAGCTACTAGAAATAAGCAATCCTCAAACAAACACTAATATCATTTGAAGATATTGCTCATAGTGGCAAATTATAGATGGTCAGAAATAAAGCTCTATGACTTTAGACTCAATAACAAAAAGTGAAGCAATACTATGTTTAACCAATCTAGGTGTAGTCCCCGTCCACACCACACACTGTGTAATTACATGGACAAAACCGTTGCAATAGCCTTAAGATGCTAGCTTAAAGGTTTTGAATTTAAGTTCTCATAAATCTCATTAGACCTTGATATCTTTTAGACCAACCGATTGGGATTTATTCCAAAATTTCCATTGGTATTATATAGTTAATGGAGTTTTATATTATAACAAGAAAGAACGTAAATTTGCTAGTGGAATTTTTTTTTTATATATTGAAACTAAATATATTAGTCAAAAATAGCAAGATGTCTTAGAAATTAGTACAAACAGCTAACTGCCGGTACACATAATATTATCTATTGCCATTACATGAAAACCCCTTTTTTATTCTACGTTTTGCCGCCACTTATTCAAAGTACTTAATGGATCAAAGAGCTAAGAACCACATCTTTTTTTCTTTCTTTTTATTTTTTTTTTTTTAACAATGACTTTATTCAAGCTGAAGTAGATTTGAGAGTCTCCTGTCTCAAATATTTGAGAAACCCCACCACCTTTTCATGAGAGGGGAGTGCCTCCTTCACCAAAGGTAACTCAAGTAGAGCTGTCAGCCAAGAAAAAAGAAGGGGAGTCATCTCTGGGTCTATAAGCTTCAGACCAAGGCATTCTTCCTGAGCCTTATAGTGGCTCAATGTAGTTACAACTACAAGGTCCAAGAGTCCCACATTTTTCTGATCAATGACTTGAATCCCCTCTGGAAAAATGTTCTTAATTTCCTCTTCAAGCGTGCTTAACCTCTCGAAAAATTCCTTCACAGCTTTCTCTTGTTCTTCTCCGTCGGATGTGAGTACTAACATCATGGTCTCAAATACCTGCATGCCAGAACTTACAAGCATTAGTTCCTGTATAGCTTAGTTCTTTCGAAAAAGCGAGATAGTTCATTGTGTTCCGCACTGATTACTATGTTTCTATAGCTCTAAATTATATATTTTTTGACAAATATTTGTGTTCTCACATGTGGACTAAATAACACAAACAATCTTCTACACTCATACTATGAGCTTATAGCTTGTCCTGATAATTAAATCAACGTGATTAAATCAATTCCTATGAATCGCAACTTGCAATATCTATGTTATTTTATATATGCATGTAAAAATTTAAAGTAAATACAAATTTTTGCTAAAATAAATTTACAAATTGATATGATAAATATATAGATTAGTGTCACTTTAATAATATAAGAAATAAATATTGATTTTTTTTTTTTAAAGTGAGACACTTGAATATATAAGATTTATACGATAAAAACCGTTTAATATCTACAACAGTATAAATCCAATCGATTAGCCAGGTTATATTTACCATACAAAGAGGCATGAATTCAAACATGAATTTTTCACTAACCTGTTTATGGACAAAGCTACACCAGAAGCGAAGTTGTGCTTTTTTATATGGATCTTCAGGTAAAAATCGAGGACTATTCTACCAGGTTTCATCAATATATTCGAGGATGATGAGTGACTCAACAAGTGGTTTCCCATTAACAACAAGTACAGGAACCTTCTTATGGACAGGGTTGTACTTGAGCAGCACTAAACTTTTGTTCACCAAATCTTCTTCCACGTACTCATATTGTATACCTTTAATTTCGAGGGTCAGTTTCACAAGCCTAACGAAAGGACTAGCCCACATTCCATGCAGCCTCACTTTGTTTTCCTCCGCCATCTCTGTGTGTGATATTGAGATTTGAATTGCAATGGAAGCCTCTTGTATACATAGTTGTTTGTCAGTTGTCACCTTCCCCAAACCAGCTCTAGTCCACTTTCTTCAAAAATACAAACAAATAAAGAAATCACAATGCTTCGTCATAGATTACGTCGGTCCTGTGGCGGCGCCACATGGTGTTCAGAATCAGGGGGTTCAAATGAACCCTGACTTGTGATTTTTTTTTTTTTTTTTTTTTTTACATATAACATTTTAAAATATTTTTGTTTTGAATACCTTAAAATAAAATTTTGAACCCCTAAATTAAGTCCAAGGAACAAATCAATTCAATACTAAAATTTATCTTGGCCTTCTTAAAAAAAAAGAAAAAACCCAACATCGAACCAATTTAATAAAATCTCAGGAAAAAAAATAGCAAGTCCAACAACAAAAATTAGTAATTTATTGATCTTAAATCTCAGAAAAATACAATGAAATAAGCTGTAAAGTGTAAACACTAAAAGAAAATTAAGTGTGAGGTAGTGGAAGTGGAACGTGAGACACTGAAAAGTGAAGACATTTTTTTTTAGTGATTGTATTATTGCGTTGAATTTTTAATAGAGTAATGTAAAAAATACAACAAAATTCTTCTTAATGAATTACAAAGACTTGTAAGTTGTCACAATTGAGTTCAATTGTTAAATAAAAGAATTGAAAAGAGTAAAAACAAAAACTAATAAATAATGAATTAGAGTATTCTAAGTAATAATAATTAAAACTCACTTAACAACAATAATTAATAACTTTATTATAGTAATAGAGAATAGATAATTTACAAGATTTAATTTTAGCAATAATAACTAATATCTTCATTATACTAGGAAAATATATGCCCAATGAACTTATAATTTATCTTTAATTCTTTTGCTAATACTATGAATAAATTTTTGATAAGGAAGTCACATATACTGCAAGATTTATCTCCTACCTAAGATTTATTATCTAAAAGAACTCATGTTGACTTAAAAAAATCTTCCTTTGGATCATAGGTTACAAAAGATCTCATCAATATTATCATAATGATCAAGATGAAAAAAAAAAAAAAAATTATTTACTAAGAGCTCCTTATCAACCTCTTCAATACGAATTTGAATGACTCCTCTAAAAAATATTCTTGGAGTCGCCACTGCATCAGTCACTAGTCCCATTTTTATTTTTGGCCATTCACATAATCACATTTGTCATCACTAATCAATAGCCTAACAGACTAATACAACCTTTTTTTTTTAATAAGTCACACAACTATTTTATACATAAGAAGAATAGAGCAAAATATGTACATGGTCATAAAGAACGGAATAGTGAAAGCAGCCCTATAAGATAACCAAGCAATCAGTATCTGTAAGTATAATATAATTAGAAGAACCCAAAAGTCACACTCAGCAGCCTAAAAAAAAACCAGAAGTCATTGTTTCTTCCTTTTTTTTTTTCTTTTTCTTTTTATGAATCAACTGTTTCTCTTAAAAAAATATTAATCAATAGTTGTTCAACTTGTCCCAGCTAGATCTTCAACTTAAATGACAAGTCATTAAATATAATAATTAAGATAAAAGAGATTATTAATAAATTAAAATTTTAAAAAAGTAGACAAATTATCACTAAAATCCTTGACAAAAGTTCTAATCAAATAAACCAATGACACGTTAATAGCAAAATATTTGAGAGAAGAACAGAAATTTGCGTACACAGCTCCAGTCGAATGTGGAATGGCGACAACCAATTCACCAATAGACTCATGGCGTGGACTGATGTAGATTATGACAGCGGCCCAAGTCCAGGCTGTAGTCATGCATGCAGAGATGTCGTTGCTAAGATTGTGGTGGATAGCATGCCTGCTTGCCAGCATGCACGCGAGGCTACCATATTTGGGCATGTTGGGATGCCCAAATAACCACCTTTGGGCATGCTAGCATGCCAATGGCAGCCCCTCATGCTGCTACCAATTTTATGGCATGCCCGCATGTATGCTGGCAAGGGCGGATTGATACATTTTGAGGCCTAAAGCTAATACTAAAATTGACACATTTTATATATTCAAATATAACTTTAAAAAATTAAATATTACTTAAAATTCTATTATCTTATTTTAGATGCAAAATTATTATTATTAATTAACATGAACCACGTAGAATTGTTTTTTAGAAAGTCTATAGACACAAAAAATTGACAAAACTTTTCACACGTATTGATGTGACAGATTAATAGTGATAAGTAAAAAAGTAATGTTAGTGATGGACCTAGATAAAAACTAGTAAAATTTTGCCAACTCAACTATTGTGAAAAATGTTGTGAATTTTTTTTTTTTTTTTTTTTGGTGCATTGCTCTCTTCTTCTTCTTTTTGATAAGTGCTAAATTCACAATATTTTTCACAACAAATCCTATGTATTAAGTTGTTACTGATTCTAATTTAAACATACTACTAAAATTATTATTTTACCATTATAACAATTTGTTACTTAGGATTTATTGTAAAAGTGTTGTGAAAAATATTATGGACGTAGCATTTCTCTCTCTTTTTCATGTTTTTCATTTGATAAAAAATTATTATTTCATTTATTGGATAATATTTCAGCTTAATTAATACTTTACAACGAAAGAAATAACTATATTGATTAAAATTTGGGGGCCTTTTTCTTCTTGGAGCCTTAGGCAACCGCCTCAATTGTTTATAGTATAAAGTCAACACTGCTTACTGGCATGCCCAAGTAACCTTATTTTGCCCAAATTATATTCCTAAATTCCTTCTATGATTTTAGGGAGGGTCCCAACAATCGGTTCGGCATTCCAAGCATTTTTCTAATTTTTTTATGATTTTTCCTAACTTTCGGCTTTCAAAAATCATAAATATATGTGTGTGAGTGTGTGTGTGTGTGTGTGTGTGTTGAATTTGGCTTCAAAGAATATGTATGAGTATGCAAGCTCGGGCATGTGTACGCAGAGAATTAAGCATGCGTACGCATGGTCGAGCTCGTGTACACATGCTAACCTTGTAGTCCGAGACTAGCTAAGAACTTCTCTTATTTTTAGAGACTTGAGCAATAAACTATACACGTGTAGGACTTGGAGCAAACTCGCAAACTAAAACTGTGAATACTAATTATCTATCTCACTTTATTTTGTGTTTCACTTTATACTTCACCAGTCACAATATGTTATGTGTTTGATTATTTTCCATTTTGAATTTTGTTTATTTTATAAGGAAAGTTCAATGAATACATTGTAAGTTGTGATTGATAAAGTATAGAGTGGGATTGAGGATTTGTATTCAAAACTTGTAAAAAAAAAAAAAGTCTTGGAATTAGAGATTAATAAATGAAAAGGAAAAAAAAGCAAAAACAAAAACAAAAAACTAGGCCAAACTAACTAGTGAGTCTAGATGATGTATATTAAGAGCATTAGCATTAGCTCATGTAAAAGAAGACTTGAGCATTGGCATTAGCATTAGGTTATATTTACCAGACAAAGAGGCATGAATTCAAACATGAATTTTTCACTAACCTATTTATGGACAAAACTACACCAGAAGCGAAGTTGAGCTTTTTTATATGGATCTTCATGTAGAAATCGAGGACCATTCTTCTAGATTTCATCCATATATTCGAGAATGATGAGTGACTCAATAAGTGGTTTTCCATTAACAACAAGTACAGGAACCTTCTTATGGATAGGGTTGTACTTGAACAGCACTAAGCTTTTGTTCTCCAAATCTTCTTCCACGTACTCATATTGTATATCTTTAATTTCGAGGGTCAGTTTCACAACCCTAACGAAAGGACTAGCCCACATTCCATGCAGCCTCACTTTGTTTTCCTCCGCCATCTCTGTGTGTGATATTGAGATTAAAATTGCAATGGAAGCCTTACATACATAGTCAACTTTCTTGGAAAAAACAAACAAATAAAGAAATCACAATGCTTCGTCATAGATTACGTCGGTCACTAGTCCCATTTTTATTTTTCGCCATTCACATTTGTCATATATCACTAATCAATAGCCTAATAGACTAATAGTTATACAACTTTTTTTTTAAATAGTCATACAACTATTTTATACATAAGAAGAATAGAGCAAAACATGTATACGATCGTAAAGAACAGAATAGTGAAAGCATCCCTATAGATAACCAAGCAATCAGTATCTGTAACTGTAAGTATAGTATCTCCAACGGTATATATCCGATCAATAAGCCAGGATATATTTACCATACAAAGAGGCATGAATTCAACCATGAATTTTTTACTAACCTGTTTATACACATGTAGGACCTGGAGCAAACCCACAAACTAAAACTGTGAATATAAATTATCTATCTCACTTTAATTTGTGTTCTACTTTATACTTTACCAATCACAATATGTCATGTGTTTAATTATTTTTCATTTTAAACTTTGGTTATTTTGTAAGAAAAGTTCAATAAATACATTGCAAATTGTGATTGATAAAATATAAAGTGGGATTGAGGATTTGTATTTAAAACTTGTAAAAAAAAAAAAAAAAAAGTCTTGGAATTAGAGATTAATAAATGAAAAGGGAAAAAAAAGGCAAAAACAAAAACAAAAAACTAGATTATGTATATTAAGAGCGCATCATGTAAAATGGCACAAGGGCCAAATTTTGCCCATCCAACCCCAGTAATCATCCACATCAGTATATGCATCTATTGCACAAAATACATTTTTAGTATAGTACTTGTGTATATTGCTATTGTGCATTTCTAGTTTTTATTCTTGCTTTGTGTATACCAAGAAAGAAGGACAAATATGTGTTGCCAATTTTCAATAAAAAAATCAAGAGTTTTGAAACATTAACCCAAAAAAAAGAAAAAATTGATGTTTATGGTGTCACTTATGTGTCTATATCAAAGTAATGTTAATCCAACATAATTTGTCACTTCAGTAAGTTGGGGAATAAAATATATATATATATATATATTGCTCGAAATAAAAAGTCAAAGAGTTTTGAAACATTAACAAAAAATAATCGCTATTAGTGGTGGGTCTATTTCACAGTGATATATTATTCCAAGAAAATTTGTCAAAAAATTGTCACAATATTGCTCCACCTTAGAGTCTTGTAAGTTGTAAGTTGTAGCTTAGAAGTATTGACTACTCTTATTTACAAGCAATGGTAGCTTTAAGAATTTTTTCTACAGGGTCATTGTTGGGAAATTTAGACCCCAGTTGATAGAATTAACAAATTTTAAATCCAAATTATTAATTAGATTTATTACGAATAAAACTTGTTAAAACAAACAAACATCAATATCATGTCAAAATCATACAGCAGAAATAATAAATAAGACAAGATATGATGACCCAGGAAAACCAATGAAACCAACCAGTTTCACAGTAAAAAACCTAGGGAGAAACCTTTCCGAAAAGCAATCCACTATAGTAAAGAGAAGTTTCAGATCTAATACAAAACTTTTGTCTCTAGACTCTACAATCCCCGTAGATGAACTCACAGCAGAAACCTTCTACCGCTCCAGAACCTCTAAACTCTTCAATATATGAACGACACCCTTTGATGATACACGAATCCCAATACATGACTAACCAATTGCGCGGATCCCAATACGTGACTTAATCACCAACTAGAAGAAGATTGTTGGCTGCAAAGTTCTTCACTTCATCAACAATGAAGATCAAGAAGCACTTGGTTATAAAACCCTAAGACGCAAAGACGCAGTAGCTTCTTTCAAAAAAAATAAGATATCGGTCACCTTTTTCATATGTTCTCCTTGTATTCTCTTATGTGACGGCCTCTAAAATAAGCCTTATATAGGTCTAGGGTTATGAGAAAAGAAACCCTACACAAATACAAAAGTATGGCCCAAAAATCAGCTCTGAAAATTCTGATTTCCCGTAACCTCGATCGATCAGGAGGTATCAAGGAGGTGTCAAGATTTAAACCTCGATAGATAGCTAGGTGTTGAGGAGGTGTCGAGAAGCTGTCGAAGGGACAGGAGCTTTCTCAATCAATCCACCAGCTGTCGAGAAGGTGTCGAGATTGCGATAACAATCAACTGAAGAGCTCGATAGATAGCCAGCTCTCGAGAGGTGTCGAGCAGCTGTCGAGCTATCTGTCCGCAGGTGTCGAGCTATCTGTCCAACTTTATTAAACAACTTTTCTTCACTTGTTTCTTGGTCCAATCTTTATGACTTTAATACTAGACTTGAACAACATGTTTCTTGAAATATTAAACATATCCTAGATCTACCCAATTACAAGTAAAGTGCGTTTTGTCAAATGTGAAACACATATGTCCTAACAGTCATTAAGAAACTTAAATTAAACAAAATTTAATATATATATATATATATAAAGAACTTGAATATATTGAGTTATCGAGAAAAAAAAAAAAACACACAAATACGCGAAGTTTTACAATTTCCTTATACGAGTTTTCATATTTTGAAATCATCTCATGATAATTTATTATTAGTTGTCATTATCTATTGTCAATGTAAGTATGACCGTTTTATTTTGTTAATTTTATATAATATATTTGTTTTTATGCAATTGTGGTTATATATTTGTCATTTTTTTATAAAAATATTTTAAACTAAATGATAAAACTCAACTCCACTTGCACTGTATAATTATTAACTCTCATAACCACACTCATCCATACATAAATAATACACTGAGTTGTTGTTTAATTGTGGGATCAGCTGATATGTGATTAGGGTGTGCAAAAATATTTTTAAGAGTAAATTAAATTAGTAAAGCAATATTTTATATATATTTTTAGGACATATATGTGTCACTTGTCAAGAACATATGTCATTCTTTTATGTAATTGGCTAATCCTTTGATAAAATGTACTCAACTTGTAATTGGGTAGCTCTAGATATTTTTAATATTTCAAGAAACGAGGTTTCAAGATCAAGTGTTGAAGTCATCAAGTCTGTCCAAGAAACAAGTTGAAGAAGTGCTGAATCATTAAAGCTCGACACCTACTTGATAGCTTCTGATCAACAGCTTCTATCTGTCGAGGTTTACTAAAATCAGAAATTCTGATCTGATTTGCTGGGATCCGTGAATGTGTCTTTGAGCCTTCTTTTTTTCTAACCCTAGGCATATAAAAGGATTGTTTTAAGGGCCGTCAAAGTATACACAAATTGCACAAACATTGAGCAAACTCTGTTCAAGCAATTTGTAACCGGAGACAAAGTTTTGCCCTAGTTCATCTCTTCTGAAGAAGTTGCTGTGTATATGCACCTTTGGGTTTTGTGATCAAGCATCTTCTTGATCTTCATCGTGGATGAACTGAAGAATTTTGCAGCCAACAACTCTTTCTAGTTGGTGATTAAAGCCACGTACTGGGATCGCTCAATTAGTTAGTCACGTACTTGGGAGCCATGCATCAAAATGGGGAAACTGTCACTACAGAACAAGTCCAATTGGGTATTGGGGTAAGGGTTCAACTATAAGTTGGTAAGGTACTTGGAATTCCTTTACTTGTAACCGCTTGTTGTGATAATAGTGAAGTTTCGGGAGTGGTGACCTGAAAATCACCCGGTGGGGTTTTTACCGCCAGGTTTTTCCTCATTCGTAAACAAATCACCGTATCATTTATTTTCTGCTACATTATTAGTTTATTG
Source organism: Quercus suber (assembly GCF_002906115.3). Classification (NCBI taxonomy): domain Eukaryota; kingdom Viridiplantae; phylum Streptophyta; class Magnoliopsida; order Fagales; family Fagaceae; genus Quercus; species Quercus suber. Next base: position 594,224 of record NW_027069509.1, read on the forward strand.
GTGATTTGTTTGTGCTATCACGTGTTTGCATGATAAATTGATTAATTAATAACTTAGCTAATTAATTAATTAATTTCTATCACAATTGGTCATTCAGTTTGTGGCCTATCATATATAAATTTTTTTTTTTTCAAGTTAGGGGGTTCATTTGAACGCCCTGAAGTGTATGTGCAGGCCACCCCAAAGGAGAGACGATGATCAACTCCCCCCTCCCCCCGGACTGTAACTATCAAAATAAAAACTTAATAGCTTTTAAACTATAACAAAAAAATAAATTTAGCAACCCAAAAATTTTCTCACACACACACACATATATATATATATATTGCAACTATTAATATAACCTTTTGTAATTGGTATATAATAAAATTCATTTTAATGATGTGCAAGTTTCACAATGCATTCCAAAAGAACACCAATAAACGCAACTACTAATGAAATCTAATAAGAAGAAGAAATTTTATGGTTGCTTATATATGAAGTGATGTTATTCCAATAAAAATAGTGACCTTAACAAGTTGTAAAAATATTTAGTAAAAAAGTCGCTTATGTGTCTATATCAAAGTGATGTTAATCCAACATAATTTGTCACTTTAGTAGGTTGGGGGAAATAATAAATTAAAAAAAAAATATTGCTCAAAATAAAAAGTTAGAGAGTTTTCAAATATTAACAAAAATAATAATTGATGTTAGTGGTGGGTCTATATCTCAGTAATATATTATTCCAAGAAAATCTGTCAAAAAATTGTCTACAATATTATCCCACCTTAGAGTCTTGTAAGTTGTAAGTTGTAGCTTAGAAGTATTGACTACTCTTATTTACAAGGAGAACCGATGTTCAATTGCCCCCTCCTTCATGACTGTAACTATCAAAATAAAAGCTCAATAGCTTTTAAACTTTGACAATAAATAAATAAAACAATAAATTTAGCAACGCAAAAATTTTCATATATATTGCAACTATTAATATAACATTTTGTAATTGATACCTAATAAAATTGGTACATAATAAAATTGATTTCAGTGATTTGCAAGTCTTCATAATGCATTCCAAAAGAACGCCTATGAAAGCAACCACAAATGAAATCCAATGAGAAGAAAAAATTTATAGTTGCTTATATATGAAGTGATGATATTCCAATAAAAAATACTGACATCAACAAGTTGTAAAAAAAATTTAGTAAAATCTTTGTCTCTAATTTAATTTTGCTTGAAGTTGGAAATTTAAAAAAGCAACGGCATTATTATTTGTCAAGAATGGGATTCGAACCCATGCCCTTTCGGACCAGTACCTGAAACTGGCGCCTTAGACCAACTCGGCCATCTTGACAATTTTTAGCAAGTTGTCGCAAGAGAAACTATTTGTTTAAATCTACGATTGATACTCAGATACTCTGAGTCGTGGCTACGCGTTCCCGCGCTCGGTCAAACCAAATCTCCTGTATGCTCTGTCTCTAACTCTCTTGCTTTATGAATCCAAATGAACACTCTCGTCAATCAAAACTTCCATACAAAATTCCCACTTTTGGCTTCAAAACTCATATCTTCTCTTGCAGTTATTGAAAAATCACCAACTTTTCTAGCCAAACATGAACAAAATCTTACTACTCCTTTTGACCCATTTCAGTTCTTCAATGAGAATAGGAATTCCACACAATGCACCATCAGAAATACAAAAGTTATACATACCCATTTGCTCAAATCAGCTGCTTTACAATCTAATATCTTTGCTGCAAATTCTTTACTCCATTGGTATTGTAAATCTGCTGCCATGGTTGATGCACTCAAACTGTTTGATACAATGCCTCAACCAAATGTTTTTTCTTGGAATATCGTTATTTTGGGTTGCAATCAGAATGATTTATTCGAGGATTCGTGGAGGATTTTCTGTAGGATGCATTCATTGGGTTTCGAGCTCAATGAGATAACCTGTGGGATTGTTCTTTCTGCTTGTACTGCTTTGCAGGCTCCTATACTTGGTACGCAGGTTTATTCGCTTTCCATGAGAAATGGATTCTTTTCGAATGGTTATATTCGGGCGGGAATGATAGATTTGTTTGCAAAACATTGTAGCTTCAAGGATGCCTTAAGGGTGTTTCATGATGTTTCATGTGAGAATGTGGTCTGTTGGAATGCTATTATCTCTGGGGCTGTTAGAAATGGAGAGAACTCGGTTGCCTTGGGTCTTTTTCGCCAAATGTGTTGTGGGCCTTTTCAGCCAAATAGTTTTACATTTTCAAGCATTTTAACTGCCTGTGCAGCACTTGAAGAACTTGATATTGGTAAAGGAGTTCAAGGGTGGGTGATTAAATGTGGTGCTGGAGATGTCTTTGTGGGAACTGCTATTGTTGACTTGTATGCCAAGTGTGGAGATATGGAAGAAGCTGTTAAGGAATTCTCTCGGATGCCATCACGCAATGTCGTTTCTTGGACTACAGTTATCTCTGGTTTTGTGCAGAAGGATGATTCTACTTCTGCCCTCAAGTTTTTCAAATATATGAGAGAGCTGGAAGTGGAAATAAATAAGTACACTGTTACTAGTGTACTAACTGCATTTGCTAAACGAGCCATGATTGAAGAGGCAATCCAAATCCATTCCTGGATATTAAAAACTGGGTACCATTTGGATGCAGCAGTGGGGGCTGCTTTGATTAATATGTATTCAAAAATAGGAGCTCTTGATCTATCTGAGTTGGTCTTTAAAGAGGTGGGAAATATAAAGAATCTGGGTACATGTGCTGCAATGATATCTGCTTTCACTCAGAATCAAAATTTTAGGGGAGCAATTGAAATGTTCCAGAGGATGTTACAAGAAAGTGTGAGACCAGATAAGTTTTGTACTTCTAGTCTCTTGAGCATTATAGGTTGTTTATATTTAGGAAGACAGATCCACTGTTACTCTCTTAAAACTAGTTTAGTATCTGATGTTTCTGTGGGTTGTTCGCTTTTCACTATGTACTCAAAGTGTGGTAGTTTGGAGCAATCATACAAAGTTTTTGAGCAAATCCTTGAGAAAGACAATGTTTCATGGGCTTCAATGATTGCCGGTTTTGCAGAACATCGCTGTTCAGATCAAGCTATTCAGTTATTTAGAGAAATGTTGTTTGAAGAAATAATACCTGATCAGATGACCTTAACTGCAACTCTAACTGCATGTTCTGCTCTTCGTTCTATACGAAAGGGTAAAGAACTACATGGTTATGCTTTCCGTTTTGGAGTTGGCAAAGATATAGTTGTCGGTGGTGCACTTGTGGGTATGTACTCAAAATGCGGCTCCCTAGAAGTGGCAAGTAGAGTGTTTGATATGCTTCCTGAAAAAGATCAGGTTGTGTGGTCATCTTTGGTTTCAGGGTATGCCCAAAATGGGTACATTGAAAAGGCCCTTATGCTGTTCTGTGATATGCTGATGGCTGATTTCACCATTGACTGTTTCACAGTTTCATCAGTGCTGGGGGCGGTTGCACTTTTGAATAGATCAGGCATTGGGACTCAACTGCATGCCTATATTACAAAGTTGGGCTTAGATTCAGATGCTTCTGTTGGCAGTTCACTGATGACTATGTACTCAAAATCTGGAAGCTTAGGGGATTGTCGCAAAGCATTTGATCACATAGAGAATCCTGATTTGATAGGTTGGACAACCATGATTGTCAGCTATGCTCAACATGGGAAGGGTGCTGAGGCTTTGAGTGTCTATGAGCTTATGAGGAAAGAAGGAATTAAACCAGATTCAGTGACTTTTGTTGGGGTTTTGTCTGCTTGTAGCCATAATGGACTGGTTGAAGAAGCCTATATCTATCTTAACTCAATGGCCAAAGACTATGGAATTGAGCCTGGTCATCGTCATTATGCCTGTATGGTTGATCTTCTTGGTCGGTCAGGGAGACTGAAAGAGGCTGAACAGTTCATTAACAATATGCCTGTCAAACCTGATGCTTTGGTTTGGGGAACCCTGCTGGCTGCTTGCAAAGTACATGGAGATATTGAGCTTGGAAAGCTAGCAGCCAAAAAGGTTATGGAGTTGGAGCCATGTGATGCTGGAGTTTATGTTTCCTTGTCAAACATTTGTGCAGATATGGGCGAATGGGAAGATGTCCTGAAGATTAGAAGCCTGATGAAGGGAACTGGAGTGACAAAGGAACCTGGTTGGAGCTTTGTGTGATACAGTTGCAATATGAATGGTGAGTCTCGATAACTTATGATTGTGAACATTTGGTTTCTTGTCTGTGTGGTGTTCTCATATAATGCCCCTTAGAAGTTGTGGAACAAGGAAAGTTGATAGATGTCTGAAGAGTAAGCAAACCAACGCGGAAGGACATAATTGATGGGAAGACAATGCCATGCCCAATAGCACATTCTGTTTAGACAAATTTTATGGCCTTTCATATTGCTTTTCAATTTTCTCTTGGTTTTGCATTTATAGGTTCTAACTTCAGTGTGGATGGGGTTTTACCTCTTATGTTCTCATTTTTCTTTTTGTTTTAAGCTTTCCAGTTTACAGCCTACAGACATCTACATTATCTTATTGCATTATTCATGTAAATTATTAAGTTAAAATACCACTAGAATATCTTCTAGTGTGAAGGCCAGCCTTACCAGTCAAAAGTAGAAGCATTCTCTGTACATAAATTTGCTGATTTGTATCGCTGCACTTCCTTGCAGAATAACTAGTCTACATCTCACCAAGAGTGGTATTAAAGTTTCAGAGTAAATCAGGCAGATCTGGTGGTGACCTGTTCAAAAATTCGAGAGTTTGGACACTTCATATAAATACAGGGTGATAAAACCTACATTCTTTTAGTCCAGTAAAGAGGGCAACACAGATAACTCAGGCTAATGGAAACTTTTCAGACGCTGAACATATGTAAGTCATCCATTGTATTCATGCTTCTTTAACTCTCTTCACATGAAAATATGCAAGGTGGTCTATGTTTATTACTTGGGGACATGAGCATATCCTATGCATGCATGGGTCCTTATCTCAGATTGTCTACTCTTCCTCAATCTACCTTCTTTGATGTTTGTAATATTTTTTTGTACTGAACTTTAAGTAATTACTAATGACTACAAAGGAAAGGACCCAAATAACTTACCAATCAAAAGAATAGTTAAGATGAGGCTGCTGGAACAATGGTGCTAAATTTTGTCAGTGTTATAATTTGGTAATATATTTATTTGTTTTTCTATGGCTCTTCATATACATGATACTGCAAAATAACATCACCAAACTTTCTAAATAATGCATTCAACCCAATGCTATAACAATTTGAGGAATGAGCTTGTTATTTGGTTGGTTGACATTTTACATCATGGTCATGAATCATGATATTGGTGGCCACATCCCAAAATCAACTAACTATGATAATTTTAGTAAATACTACATGGCTGTATATGCATAGAGAGAGAAATTTGCATCAACAAGAATAATTACCAATGCTACAATATGTCTTACTGTTGGACTTTTCACAACTTTCCTGATCTCCATATCTTCATTCCAAATCCACATTGATTTAAATGCTCTTATACTTGTTAATATGGCTGAATTTTATCACACTGCTTGGCATCTTTTCAATTCCCTGTCATATGCAATCAGAGATTTACTGATTTACTTTATCAGTTGTTTGTTTTTCCTTCTATTACTATTAGTTTTGAGTTGCGAGGGCAGGGTGAGAGAGGGGCGACTGGGAAAGGGTGTGGGAAAGAGGTCATGCCCAAAAGTTTGTACATAATTTCTTCAAATGAATGTATGTTTTTATTGGGATTCCATTTGATAGTAGATGAGTTTGTTCTAGTGGGCGCATGTTTGGGGTTTTACGAATTGTATTTCCATTTCTGAATTCTTACACTCTATTATATTAAGTTTTTGAACCTGCTGTATTTTTTCTTGATCAGAATGTTCACCATCATGATCACGATACTCAGCATTTTTGAATAAAAGTTTTATTACCTATCATGTAAGTTTTTCCTTTTTCTTCTGCATGAGCATTGAGATCATTCCCAACTGTTTTTCCTATCCAATCCAATTCCGTACTTGAACTGTCTCCTCTTCAAACATGTAATTTTGCTTTCTTTTTTGAACTGCTTTGTAGTCTGAATGTGGATATCTATCATGTTCCATTGATGAAACATTGCAAAGATCGAAAGGCGACATGCTATTCAAGGATATTTGCCAGGGTTTAATATGCTCTTTCCAGCGTGTGGTTGCTCTTAGCTTCGGATATAAGAAAAAATGAGCTGAAGGCCGAGTGGACACTGACCACAGAGTTCAGGATGTGTAGAATGACATGGTTGTAAGCTGTGATTGCATATCATATGCAGAAGGGAGCAGACCCTTTTTTGGGTGATAGGTTTTCTATTATTGTGTTACAATTACAACGGGCCTTTGCTTGAAAGAAAAATAGCACCAAATGTTTGGATATTGGTTGTTCATTTTTCATTGTAATTTGTACAGACATTATATATGCAGTATTTTGCCAGTTTGTTATGAAGGGTTTGCTTCCAGAGGCTTCAGCATTCAATTTATTGACCAATCACCTAGTGATATAAGAAACTAGCAAACCAAACTCGAACTGCAAACAAGAAATCCTAACATGAGCATCCAGCAACACAAGTTTTTGTACAATTTAAAGGAATTGAAAGTTGAAACAATAATTTTTGTGATATTGGAGCTTATGCGCAATTGTTGAAAGTTTATGGGTTACAATAACATTTCTGAAAGGTTAGGAGTCTTTGTACAATCTAAAGGAAGTTGTGGGGTCAAAAAGTAATTTAATGAAAGTTGTTGGAATTTATGTGAAGTTTATGAGCTCTTGGGCTTTGTTTTTGGGGTTTTGAGTTGATTTGATTTGGGCTTGGACATGGCTCTTAATGATTTTTATTTTTGGGTTTGGACCGTGGGTTGGTGGTGTTATTATGGGCTGGCTGTATTTTTATTTGAATAAGCTTCTCAGGTTTCAGATTGGGCTTATTCTTTGCATGGTTTTTTATTTCTTGTATTTTGTTTTTGGGTTTTTGGGTTGGGCTGTGTATGTATATTTAATATATTTAAAGCTTAATTGTGGACCTGATACCTGGAATGGGTCCAAAATGAACTGGGAAAAGCACCTACAATGTATCCAGCTAACCGGACCCAAATTTGATTCCTCTTTAACCTAAACGTAAGGTACCCTCTGGCTCCTAAATCAAGCTTCTTCTTCTTTTCTTTTTTTTCTTTTTTTCTTTTTAATATATTTCATCATTTTATTCAAATTGGTGGTAAAGTCTCTGATGGTTAAATAAGAAATCTATGGCTCAATTTCTGCTTATACCAAAAACCAATTGGTGTCTTAGTTTAATGATAAAAGAATTATTATCAGGAGCAAACACCATACGTTGAAACTCTAAAAAAAAAAATGTTATTATAGATAGCAATTTTGAACAAATGATAATGGTATTAACTATTAGATTATTTAAATTATACATAATTGAATGATAAGTGAGATTGACACTATGAAATACAAATTCAGGGTTTTATTCATCTAAAGTTATTTCATTACAGCTTATTGAATTCTTTGTAATTCTACTTGTTTTCAATGTAACAAACGTGCCTTAAGTGTTGTTTGTGCTTATGAAGCATATTTTATATTTTTGAAAAGCCTTAGTAGTATATGGTATTAGTCCAAAGCTCGAGGATATTTTGTATTTTACCTTTTTCTCCTTTAGTTATTATTTTTTAATTTTACACCTCAATATTATTTTTCTCCAAAACAAAATCTTACATAGTTTTTAAAAATTATTGATAAACATTCTAATCAATTAAATATTTTCTCTCTCTCACACACACACACACATATATATATATATATATATCAAAGAAAATCTAGCTAGTTTTGTTTTCCAAATAACCATGTTTTTAATACTAAAGATATTTAAAAAAATGCATATATATTTTATGTTTCTAAGTTCTCTTATAAAATTTACACCAATTGGATCTTAAGTCGTAGATTAAATTAAAATTGAATGAAAAATAGCTTTTACCCAAAAAATAAAAGAGTTGTGTAGAGATTGTTATTAATGTGAAAATTACTATTTTTTTAGTCCATTTCTATTTTGAGTAGTATAAAAATATGATCATTTTTAAAAAGTTAATGACACAAAATTCATAAACTTTTTAGTACAATATTTATAGTACCCATTTATTATTACATTAGATGAGATGAAAATAAGTATTTCTAATTCTACTCCAATATTTATGAATGAGTACATACGATGATAATGAAGAGGAGATATAGAATCTAATGGGGTTAATAATAAAGATTTTTAAATACTCTTCTTATTACTCTTGCTGTCGTAGCTTTGTTCGTTGTACGTTAATTCGAGTGGTTTTTTAAGGTGCATACATTGATTTTTGAGGGTGGCTTCTTCAGGTTTCTTCCTAAATAACATTACATATACATTTTTTTAACTTATTTCAATGGGGGATTCTTTGGATTTTTTTTTTAGTTATAGCGTAGATGAAAGAGAATGAAGGAGCAAAGTAGAGATGAGGCCATGGTGGTGACTAAGGTACGGAGTGTAGAAGGAAGAGAATAATGGAGCAAGGTAAAAATTAATTTTTAATTTTTAATTTTTACTCCACTTCCAAATTCTTCTCTTTGGTTGCACATTGCCCACCACCCTTTTTAGTTGGTGTCTCTTGTTCATATCTAGCCGAATGCAAGGACTTGCATTTTTTTGATACTTTCTAGCCAAGCACAAGGATTTGCATATCACTTGCATTTTTTTTGATACTTTCTAACCAAACGCAAGTACATACCAATTGTTACAAACCCAATTGAAATTGTTAATTACTTCAAATAATCAAGACCTCCTAATTGATAGATAGACTAATTCGAGGGAGTCATATAAATAGATGGTTTTACAAGATAAAGCTAACATTTAAATTCAAATAAAACATAATCTTTACCTACAACAAGTAGATAAGATTTAGTCAAATACTAAGTTAACAATTTATCCTATTCATTATTTGATTATCCAACTCCTAATAACAAAAATAAAATCTTAAATAATAAAATTAAATAAAAACTAAGCACGTAACAGCTTCTTTCCTAAATCTACAAAATTTCCTATATTTTGTATTTCACTAATTTAATACAAGTTCATTTCTTGTAATTAGTAAGAACTAGCCAAGTTCGCACAATTTGCTATGTAGTTTATTATTAGTTTTCTCCAATATTTTAATATTTTTTTACCAAATCTTGTAACTCAATTGTTTGGCACCTTCCGATATTTCCAATAGAAACATTCAAGGTTCAAATCCCCCACTCTCAACTATCGTAAGAAAAAAAAAATTTAATAACTTTTCTTGTAAAAAACTGTAATATTTAGTATTGTGTTTTATAGACAAAATAAAAATAAAAATAAACAATAAAAACGGTGTAGTGATTTGATCATACTATATGCGTTTATACAAATTTGAAAATCGCATGATATAGAGACTAATATAGATAGGCATGTTTTATACCTACTCAAAAATACAAATATCATTTTGATAAAATTAAAATGCAAATATCCTTCAATTTTTTTTTTTTTTTTTTTAATTCTTGCTTGTGAGTTACTAATTTTTTTTTCTTTTGTTGGACTTTGTTTCAATTGTTGTAAAAGCAACTAAATTTAAGCAAGAATACCATATTTTAAATCAATTGTTTCTTGTATCAATCTTAGAAAAATGACATCTAAATTTCATTATACTTAAATAATTAATGCACCACTTAAAATAATTAATATAACAAAATAAATGTATTTATCTTATGATTTCTAAAAAAAAAATGTATTTAATTTATTAGTAATATTTTTTTTCCTAAAATATTAGTAATATTTTTAATTACATAAAATAAATACTGCAATATTGGTTCTATATATATTACATGTCACTAAAAGAAGTTAGGAAATCAAAATGATTAAGATTAATTTTAGTGAATTCACTACTATTTAATTTTTGATGGCTTTATGTCAATTGCTGTCAAAACAAATAAACATGATGAAGAATGTCATATTTTAATATTATTATTATTATTATTCTAGATAAAAATTGTTTCTTATGTAAAATTTAGAAAAATAATCATATAAACTCCATTAATAAAAATAATTAATGCACAACTACGAACAATTTTTAATATATGCATTTAATACAACACATTGGCAAAACTTTAACTCATGCTCGTAAGGTTCCTGCTATTTTATATATATATAGTCATGGTAGCTGTTGTAAAAGTAATAACAAAAACGTAGCAATAGTTGTAATCAAATGATAAAAACCAGAATCATATTCATGCTTTCATAACAAAGGACTAGATAATTTGTGAATCATGAAATTTTATTCCATTGTGGAGAGAGAGAAAAAAACAGTTGTATGGGCACAGTAATGTTTACAACAGTACCACACAAACTATTTGTCAATCAGTAAGGAGTGAATAATTTTACAATGTTTTCTGGCATCTTCCATTTCTGCTAAGCCAATCCAATTTTTGAAAACTAAGATAAAATGTACAATTGGAGGAATCCCCTACACCTACATAAGTTAGAAAGGAGGAATGGAAGAAGGATGGCCAAGTTGCTGCATTGAAGCCTGTCAATGCAAGAATCCAGCCCTGTAGAGAGGGATTGACCAAAAGAGATTCACCTTCAAGAAAAATACACTACAAAAAGTTTCCACAATTTTCTTCCCTGTTTTAGCATTACCAATTGTCGGGTCCAGAGAAGGTAACATTTTCATGATCAACATCCATTAGAAGCTACTCCCTGATGCTGCTACTCTGTTGGGCATGATCCCAACATATTCTTGGTTTCATACCTGAAACACAAAGTGTGGCAACCATAATTTTATATTTTGAAGTTTATCCATATGAATAACCCTCACTAACAGAAATAAAAAGTTCAATCTAACACAGAAGGGCATCAAAAATTTTCATTACTCTTTTTTTTTTTTTCTTTTTTTTTTCATTCTATTGCAAGAGATTTACCTCAGTACTTAATTTTCTGTTTGATTTCTGCTTCAGCTAGTCATATCTTCAATGTCCTTTTTTTTCTGCATTTTAGCAGATAAAGAATAGAGAACAATGACGAAGTAATGAGACCAAAGGAAGAGTCAAGAGACAAACCTGTATTATTTTTCCAGTTGAATAGAAGCAGAAAAAGTAACCCAAAACACTTTTAAGGTATGCTGAGATGCATAAAACAGCAAGTTGATTCACATTCTGAATTCAATTTAAGAGATTAAATTACTTAAAATGTGTCAAATGAGCTCTAACACAAATGGTACTTCCTTCCCTTGTAAGAGCAAGGTTTAGGTTCAAGCCCCACTAGATGCGTATATATTACCAATAAAAACAAATACTAAAAATGCAAAATCAATGAATAGTATGTGGCAAGTTCACAGCTATTTTTATTCCTTAGTTTCAAGGGACAATTGTTTAGTAATAACCAATGCCCAATACCAAGATTATCAATATGGACATTCTAGATGGGATTGATAATGGGGTTCTTAAGAGCAAAATTTTTGAATGGGGTTCTTAAGAGCAAAATGGTTAGTCAAAAGAACTAAATGGCAATTATCCACCATTTATACAACCAAATAAGGTCTTAGGAACGGCGATTTCAATATGATCCTATTCTACCCTCAAGAATTTATACATAGAAGTGTTCACTCTCAATCAAACACTCAAGTCCAGAAGCCTTTGACATTTTTGGCCAAATGTGTACTAGGCCAGCACCTGAATAGCCAGGATATCCTCAAGCCCTAGGGACATCCCTTTTGAAAGCACCCTGTGCCTTTGACAAGGAATGGAAGCTCATTTAAAGCTGTGATATTGTATTTGTAGGTGGTAACCTGACTGCAGAGAAGCCCAACCAACCAAAAATGTCCAGTTTTGTAACAAAAATGTAAGCCACTTACCAACAACCAGAAATGTAGTTATAGTCCCTCTAATAACCCTGAAAAACCCACAGGAAAGGTAGACTACATTGTCTTAGGTTATATGGAGAATACTATTTTTCCTTATAATTACTATGCATAATCTAAGGGGGTTTTTTCATTGATAAGTTACACACACATCTAGTGTGTCTTGAACCAAAAAATCACCTTGCACCTTGCCCTTACAAGGGGAAGAGGTGCCTTTCGAGCTAAAACTCATTGGCACCAAGCATAATCTAATTTAAACAGGTAAGAGATGAAAAAGTGGACAAGTACCTCATGTGCTCCAGTAACTTCTCTTCGGATGACACTGGAGCGTACTGTCTAACAGGTTGCCACTTGAAGCTTCAGGCATCATGGAATTAAGGAACAGATGATAAAGACTCAAGAGGTATAGTTTTCACTTTCAAAATCATACAGTTCCATCAACATTTAAAGACCTTGTCCCCCGATCATGAGAACACCTAGTTGGAAGCTTTTTCTTATGTAATTTTCTATCCCTGATGCCATCATATAGAACCTCATAGGCATAATAAGTTATATGACTTTTCTTTAACAAATCTTCTACCACGATCTTTGGTGCCGCTACCTCTTTTTTATCAGCCTCAAAAATTGTATTCACAACCTCAGGGACAATGCCTTTGCGAACCATAAGGTGGATAATACCAACTGCCTCAAGAACCCTATGCCCCACGCAAAGACAATTCAGTACCTGTCCAAATGTCGTCAGTGATGGAATGAACCCCTTCTCAATATTTTCTATGAGAAAATCATACCCAGAATCAATATTCCCCGTTTTGCAAAAGCCATCAATTATTATACGGTAAGTGTAACTGTCTGGGGCACAACCCTTGTCACCCATCTCACGAAAAAGCTTTTCCGCCATATTAATATTTAGCTTTTCAACAAAAGAATTTATCATGATATTGTACGTTGCTGTTGTATGGAATACCCCATATTGTTGTTCGATTATTCTAAACAGCTGGTAAGCTCCATCCAGATCACCATTGGAAGAAAATCCATTAATCAATGTGGCAAAAGTAACAGTATCTGGAGTCAAACCCTTGCTTTTTATTTCTTTAAGTAGTTCCAAAGCTTCATTTACCTTTTGAGTTTTGCACAGGCTTTCTACAACTATGTTATATGTAATTATGTTAGGGAGACACCCTTTCTCAACCATCCCATTGAAAGTATCTATCACATCTTCATACTTTTTAGCCTTGCAAAGCCCATTCAACACAGTGTTATATGTGATCACATCAGGAATAACACTGTGACTCCACATTCTATCTACTATCTCAAGAGCATTATCCAATTTCAATTGTTTACAGTAACCATCGATCAAAGTATTAAAGGTAAATATGTCAGGAAGGTAGCCTTTTGCAATAGCATCATTCGTGAGAATATTGGCATCTGACATACACCCCATCTTGCACAGTCCATTAATAACCAAGTTATAAGTCCATATATTGGGGCTGCAACCATGGTCCAACATCTCATTGATCAACTGCAAGGCCTGCAAAATTAGTCCTCGCTGAGATAACCCTTTGACTAATGTATTGTAAAGAACAATAGTAGGCTTCAACCCTTTCCCTAATGCATCATTAAATACAGCCATGGCACGGTCTATGTCACCATCACAGCATAATCCATTGATCAATGAGCAGTAAGTAAATTCATCAGGCACAAACCCCTTGAAAATTGCATCATTAAGAACCTGGTCTGCATTTTGTATCATACCCATTTTGCAATATCCATCAATAATACTATTGTAGGTAAAGGCATCAGGCACCAAACCATCATTCACCATTTTATGCAGATAGCGCTCAGCTTCCACAACCTTAAGGTTTTTACACAAGCCACAGATCAATGTGTTATATGTGACAACATCAGGAGTCAGACCTTCACATCTCACACCATCCAACGATCTGACAGCCTCACTAAGCGCTCCTTTTTTGCAAAGCCCCTGAATGAAGATATTGAATGTAAACAAATTCGGCAAAATTCCCCTCTTCAGTACCTTGTTGAGAAGTTTTTCACTTTCTTGGACATCACCCTTCTTACAAAGTGTATGTATAAGCTTATTAAAAGTAGTAATATCAGGACAAATACATTGCTCAAGCATACCTTCAAACAATTGATATGCCTCAACTTGACAATTCTCTTCATAAAACCCACCAATCACCGTACAATATGCGACTGCATTTAACTCACATCCTTGGGAAGGCATGTTATTAAGAAGCCTCAATGCAACATGAGGCCTCCTTGTTCTACAAAAGGACTTTATCCTAATGGTGAAAGTATACACATCAGGAATAACCACTTTATCTCTCATCCTCAGATACACTTTGTGAGCTTGATTAAAATAGCCATACTCAACAAGTATATTCATGACCGCGTTATAAGACTGAACCGACGGCTCACAATTATAAAAATCCATCCTCTCAAACACATCAACAGCCTCTTGAACCTTCCCTTTCCTTCCATAATTCCTAATGGCTCCAATATAAACTCCTTCTAGTAAACTATTATCAATATTCATCCTTACCTCCGACATCAAACTCTCCATTTCCTCAAACTCCCCATGAAACCCAAGCTTCTCAATCATACATTTATAAGTCAACAATGTGTGCTTGAACCCATTTTCAGTTTTCACAGAATTGAACATTGCAAGCGCTTTAATGGGATCTCTTTGATACTTAACAACCGAGGCAACATGTTTAGGAAGTAGAGCAGGACTCATTCCAAAAACAAAATGCTTATAAGAGATAAAATCACATTAAAAATCCATAAACCCAGTTACAATTTGAAGCTGTTTAAGCTTTATTTTTCACTTTACTTCAAGTTTCAGCTATACTAAAAAAATAACCCAACATAAAGAAAAACCCAGAAAATATTATGATCCAAAATGTGGTTTTACAGAACTAGAAGAAGAAAAAAAAAAATGAAAATGAAAAGTGAAAGAAAACTCTTACTAGTACATGTTTTCTTTGTCTGGTGAGTAACTGTGGGAAAGTGAAAGCAAAAGCAAAGCTGAAAACTTTGAAAGTTGAAGGCACTGATAACGAGGTCGGCGAGTGGTGGAGGACTTGTTCGGGGTTGAAGGGATTTGGCGCAGGGGTGAGAGACCTTGGTGAAGAAGCTGTGAAATGTCGGGTTGGACAGTTGGACTCGATCTTGGATTGGGCGTAAAGCCCACCCGAATTTTTTTTTTTTTTTTTTAATTTTTAACTTTTTACCAACAAGGTATATTTAAATATTTTAGAGTATCTAATTATTCCCGTATATATCCCGTAGAGGTGGCTTCGAGATATTAGTGGGATGTTTTGTATTTAGTATCTAACGAATATCATGAGGCTATAGGAACCATCCGACCAATCTTTTGGAGTTTATTTTTAAAATTTTAAACATAAACAAATGGTGTGGCCAAAATATGCCACTCCCAACCTCACAACTCACAAGACACTGATTTACGGCATGTTCTTCAAGCTCCCTAAACTAAGTTAATTGACCACCTGGTTCACATTTTTCCCATTCCAAAGAATACCCAATCGAATATTAACTCAAGATTTTGAGTAAAGTTATAATTCTCTATTTGAGTAGATTGCATGACCAAATTTAGTTTGCTTTCTCATAGTACTAGTATAAACTTGTTCGCAAGTTAATTAAGTTATTTTTTTCTCATATATTAAATATCACCACTAATCCATCTAAAAAAAAAATATATATATATATATCACCACTAAAATTCTTTTATAATTGTCATAAATTTATGATTAAATTTTAATTGAAATTATATTATTTTGAGAATTATATATACTTTTCTCTGTAAAAATATTATATATGTTTCTATAAAGTAAAAATAATAATTTAATATCTCATTAACTTAATTAAAAACTTACATAATATAATCTCAAGTCTATATGAATATATTTTTATATATGTATATATTATATGGTATAAACATATAATATTATAGTAAATATTTAAATTGAGTTTCTTGCTCAACAAGTTTGTTCAAAAACAAAATATTCACATTTGAACTTCTTATTTAATAATTAGGTCTAAATTCTAAACTTCAACTAAAATATGGTTTGTTTGCTAAATAAAATAACATAAATAATTATTTTTTCTAAACCAACTCAAGTTGTTCATACATATAATTGGATTTATTTGTTGTCAATTGTCATTGAGACTAATAAATAAAGGGCAATGTTTTATTTTAGATCAATTATTGCACATAACTGTACCAAAAAGTGCAATAGGACCCATAAATAGTAGCAAAAATAGTTGAATAGTAAAATAATTTTAATTATCCATTCCAATCCAATCACACACTACGTGTGCGTTTGGCATGGCTTAATTTTGCCATATTATTTTACTATTTAGCTTATTTTTGCGACTATTCATATGCCTCACTGCACTTTTTGATACTATTCATGAGTCTATTGTACTATTTCAACTAACTTTTACCTTCATTTACAGTACTCTTAATAATAAATTTTTAATTTCAACAAAATAAACGGATCCTAAATAAGCGGTATTCAATCACATTCTTAATATTTACCCATAAATAAAAGGAAACGAGGGATATGAGTTTTGGGCCGGGTTGTGTTAAATTGGTGGATCTTGCTGAATTTGACCCGGAACCTAAACCGAACCATCCACAGGCAAAAAGAAGAAGAAAAAATAAAAACGTACAAAACCAGAAAGAACCCCAACGATTTGCTAAACTCAGAAGTTGAGGAGAGAGAGAGAGAGAGAGAGAAGATGGAGACGTCGGGGCAGTGGTTACAGAAGGCGTTGGTGGATCTATGTCAAAGGATAGAAACGGGTTTGGGTTTGGGTATGGATATTGATATGATATCCGGGTTGGTCTCTTACTGTGAGCTTGCTCATCCCCAAGACGCCAAAGAGTACCTTGACGTAAATCTCTCTCTCTCTCTATCTCTCTTTCCCATTATCTATTTCTTCTTGTTTACTTGCTTATTGGATTTCACTCTGTGTTATAATTAATGGGTCTTCTTCAAAATCTTTGCTTTCATTGAAATTATGATCAATTTTGGAACCCAACTTTTTTTTTTTTTTTAACTTGCTTATTGGATTTCACTCTGTGTTATAATTACTGGGTCTTCTTCAAAATCTTTGCTTTCATTGAAATTATGATCAATTTTGGAACCCAACTTTTTTTTTGGACAGGTTTGGTAATTTATTGGATATCATATTTTTAAGGCTTTGTAGGCATTGTTTTGATTAGAAGGAGTTCACAGTTATCTTCGTTCTCTAGTCATGATTGCCTGATGTTAATTGGAGAATACCCAGATTGTGCTCCTATTGTTTTTGATGGCCAATTGGGTTTTCTTGTACACTGTTTTTTTTTTTTTTTTATCTGTAATCCTGGACTTCTGAAAATTATTGTGAATAAAGTTTCACTATTTGTGTGTTTTAGTGTAATGACAAACTTTGCTTCTTAAGGTATTGGACAGTGTAAATTTGCCACAATGTTCTGCTAGTGATGACACCACATTCAAGAATGAGATAATGTAACAGACTCTGACTAACTCAGGAGCATCTGTTCCCTCTTAAACTTAGCTTTTACAGGGAAGTCTATGGCTTTACATTAAGTTTGTTCAACATTAATTCTAAACCTTTAAGATTTAGGATGTGTCTCATTTCATATCTTAAGGTTTGTACTTTTTTTCACCTAAGTACTTTGGTTGGTTATGTTATATTCTTTAATCTTTTATAACTTTTTTTCTTGGAAAAATTTGATAAAGTCATGTGTTGGTTTGCATTTTTTTTTTCTTTTCTTTTCTTCCATGTATCAGAAAGTGCATTTGTTAGCTCTTTAGGGGGTTCTGTCAAAGGTTAATTTGGATCCTTCATGCACTCGTTGAACATGTTATAATGCTTTTCATATCTACGGCTTGTTACAGTCTAAAAAAACAAAGATTTGAGGAATATAATGGAAGCTGAGGAACATTAAGATTAGATCATCCAAAGACACTTAAAAAAAAAACAAGGATCATGCAAAGATTGAAAATTTGGATTCAAATCAAACCTTGTTGTCTCAAGGTACAAAATTATTATTGCAAATCCATGGATGTTGATAGGCATGGCATGTGTATTTTTTCTTAACAAAAGAGAACGTGTTTACATACCATGCATATGCCATGGCAAACAAGGGTTTGGAATTAGTTGTTTTAGATTACTTTTATTACAGTTCTGAAAGAAAAATGCAAACTTGTGTTAAATATATAGATATTTAACAGTCAATCTAATTATGTCCGTGTTTGCTGATTGACATTTGTTGGGTCCAGTAATAGATTCACGTGAAACAAAAGGGAAATATCACTTATTATAACTTTCATCAGATGGCTATAATGTATTTTTTTCAGTGGCATATTTGAACAGTATTGTGCATGAATATGGTACCTTTTAACAATTAACATAGAAGAAACCTAAACTGGCTTTGAAATTTGAATTTCATATGGATCACTCAAATGTAATTTGTTGTTCCTGCTCTAAATGTTTACATTTTTATTAAATGTATCACCTGATACTTGTTTGAGATGGCAATTATAGAGACATGGGGGAAATGACTATTTTTTCTGAAGATTAATGCAATAATATTTGAAGAATCAATATTGGCAGAAAAATGTCACTTAATTTCTTGTGACAAAATTCCAGTTCCTGCTATTTATCCTTATTTTACTTTGGATGCTACATTATCAGATTCTTTTGTTGCTGCAGCTGTTGAAATTAAAAATTATGGTTTTCATTTTCCTATGCAGAATATAATTGGCCAGGAAGCGGGCAAAAGTGTTATAGACGAATATTTACAGCAGAGAGGCCACTCAGATGTCGGTAGCAGCACCCCAAATGTCCCAACTTCAAAATTACAAGCCTATGTCAAACCACGCTCTGATGAAGCATCTGTCAGTGGAACCAGGAAACCTAAAGCACCAAAAGTGGCTTCAGTCCCCAGTTCCCAGGCAGAACCAAAAAAACATATGGTGTCTAGTCATCAGGAAAACCAGGTCTCATCAGAGACTAATGAGTCAAGAACCATGCAGAAAGGGAACCAAGTTAGTTCTAAAAAGAAGAAAGCTGGGAAAGTTATTTCACTTGCAGAGGCTGCCAAAGGGTCAATCGTATTCCAGCAGGGGAAACCATGCTCATGCCAAGCTCGTCGCCACAAACTGGTCAGCAATTGTTTATCTTGTGGCAAGATAGTTTGTGAGCAAGAGGGAGAGGGCCCTTGCAGTTTTTGTGGTTCCCTTGTGCTGAAGGAAGGGAGCACATATGCTGGTCTGGATGAAAGTTTGCCTCTTCAATCAGATGCTGAAGCAACTGCTGAAGCTTATGCAAAGAGGCTTGTTGAATATGACCGGAACTCTGCAGCGCGTACAACAGTTATTGATGACCAAAGTGACTACTATGAAATTGAGGGGAACAGTTGGTTGTCAAAGGAGGTAACTAGTTTCTTTCAATCTGTATAGTTGAATCATATAGTAGTACTTTTATGTGTACTTTGAATTCACTTCAAGTAATATTTTTCTTCCAGGAAAAGGAACTTCTAAAGAAGAAGCAAGAAGAGATTGAAGAAGCTGAACGGGCCAAACGAAATAAAGTGGTTGTGACTTTTGACTTGGTTGGCCGCAAGGTATTAAACGCTTTACCAAACAGACCGTCTTATATTTTGTTATCAGTTGGATTTGTTGCTGCATGAATATATATTCAGTCAGTTGGATTTTGCACTAGCAAGACCTTTTCATTATTACTAGTACTGTATTCATTTCAAATATCTATAATCATTTTTTTCCTTCTATTTTTTTGGTGGGTAACAAATCTACCAAGTTATGCTTTCTCACTAGTTCTTTTGCTTTCATATTTTATTATTATACCTAATTATGGAAATCTTGATCACCAGCTTTTGTTTTTCATTGTGCATACAATAGGTAACTCCCAATAGGTTATAACGGCTTTTGTTAATGGGCAGGTCATACACATACTCACACTTGAAATTGTTATTAGGGTCCTTTCTTTTCTTTGCCCGTCTTGTTATAGATGCTTTTAAAACAATTTTCTCCCTTTCTTTCTTTCTTACTCTTTGACTCAGATCTGCTAAATCTCAAGGTGTATTCTTTTTCTAATATAACAATGTTTTGCAGGTTCTTTTGAACGAGGATGATGTTTCAGAATTAGAATCAGAGAATAGAATATTACGGCCACCTGATGAACGAGAAGTGAACCGGATTAAACCAAACCCAACTCTTAGAGTTCAACCAGTCTTTGTGGACCCAGGCCCCAGTAAGAAGCCTGATAAAGGTAGACAACCAAACAAGGGCCTAACCAACGGCATATGCTTGGAGATAACAGGGAGGGTGCAGCATGATAGCAATGAATTGAAACATTTTATGAAGGACAAGCAAGCTGAAACAGCTTCAAGTGGGAAAATTTGGCAAGTGCCATCAGTAAATGGGGGTCTGCTCACGAAAGATGATGGTGAATGTTCTCTAGATTATTATTGAGGTATATATATCCTGATTACTTGAAGTTTTTTGCTTTCTTTCTAACATGTTTCAATACAATGGCAAGAAAATTTTCCTGAAAAGGGTTACTGGGCATGCCAGTTTGATACCATGGTTCAATGTTGTTTTTGTGGAACTGAAAATAGATGAATGAAATACAAAAGTTTTGGAATGCCAATTTGCTTTAGTAATCCACCTTTTCTCTCCATTGCATAAAATCTACCGGTATTTTCCAAACCTACAGCCATAAGTCCCAAGACTCCCAACGTGATAAAAATGACTTTCCCATTTTCCAAATAAGATTTTGTTATAGAATAGGCAGGTTTGGCATTGTATATAACCGGTAGTTGTACTACCATGATACAATCATAAAAGATTGATTTGTTAATACCAATTACCATGAGACAACACTTTTTATGAAGAAGGGCAATATGGTATGGCACTCCAGTTTTCCTCAGAAGAAATGGCCAACTACATTTCCTTAGTTACAGTACAAAGTATCTCCATATAATTTATAACATATGGTTGCATTAACCAATGAAGTATAAACAATGTTATGTGTTTTCAAAAACAATTAAATTCAATCTAGTTATGAGTTTGAAGTAGGGGTGGCAAATTAAGCTCAAACTCATTTGTCTACCCAAACTCATCTACTCTAATTGAACCCAAACCCACCCAATTATTAGTTGGGTTAAATGGACATCAACCCAATTAGACCCAGTAATTATTGGGCTTTAACTAAAAACCCATTGATCCCCATTTAACCCAAAATCAATATACCCAAATTCAACCTAACCCTTCTCATAAAAATAAATAAATAAAAAAACCCAGCCCTTTGACATTTCAATGTTTCGGTTTTCATTTTCAGATTCAAAAGCAAAACTTTTCTTTTCCCAAACAGTTTTCTGGGAAACCAAACACATCTTTACCACAAAGAAAAATCTGGAAAAAAAAATATATAACTGATGACGTACATAGAATCGAGACCCATGGCTTCACGGAAAATTGTTTCTCTCATATCTGAGCATCGAAAAAATAAAAACAGAAATAAAAGTGATGCGCTTGATTCAAAAGTGAAACATTCTTGGAAAATCAAAGACTTTCTATGGAATTATTTTCTGTAGAAACAAACAAATTTTGTGGAGAGAAAGAACTAAAAATTTCCATAAAAACCTTTCCAGCAACCGCTCATGGCTCCGCTGCGAATTTGAACCTTGAAGCTCTCGACGATTTGCCATTGACGGTGAAGCAGAGGAAAATTTGACAAAACCCAGCCGGAACTCCTAATCATCACTGGCCACATCTCAGATTCTCAGTCTCTCTCTCTCTCTAAACCCAGATCATTCTCTCTCTCTCTCTCTCTCTCTCTCTCTCTCTCTAAGAAGAACTTCAGGAGGAACAAAGGAAGATTGAAGAGATTGCCAAAAGTCTTTGCTGGGAAAAAATGCATGAGAAGGGTGAAATTGCCATCTGGAGGAAAAGAATAAATTATGATAATTGCCGTGATCAAGACTCTCAACCTACAATGTGTGAATCTGGAAATGGTGGTAATGTCTGGTATATCTCTCTCTCTCTCTCTCTCTCTCTCTCTCTCTCTCTCAACAAATATGTTAAATGTTATTGGACAACAAATAAATGTGTCTGGAAAAGTTAGATGCACCCAAGTTAGACAAACAAATTTTTGCTGCAATATAGATTAAACATTCTTAACTCTTGAAGAAAAATGTACGTAATCAGTTTCCAGTGATGCACTTACACTCCTATAACTTCTTCCATAACTTGTTTAAATAATAATGACATCATTTTAGTGTTGTACTTCTTACGCTTGTGTTGCCTTTTGTTTCTATGAGTTTTGTGAATTTGGAAAGTGAACAAGAGGATAGTTGGATGACTTGGTATTTGCATTAATTAGATTCTAAATTATATTTGACATATTTTTAAAACAAAAGTTTTGGGGTGCGAAGTTTTTGTATATTTGTAAAATATGTAATTGAAAAGATTTGAGAATTCGTAGTTGTTCAAAATAAGGCGCCCCCCCCCCCCCCCCCCCCCAACACACACACACACACACAAACAAAACGCACCCAAAACTATTATATCATTAATTAGGTTTTAAACGTAGCATTCCTTTTAACAATAATCTAGAAAGTATTGTAATTTTGCTCTGGAAAATCTGTCATCTGTTGCGATTCTAGGTACAAGAAGATGGAAGGATGGTAACTCCTTATCCTGAGACTACAAGTGCAGATGAAAATGCTGGTGGAGAATGGAAACCATTTCCAGAGAGACTCAATGCTGTTCCTTTCAGAATATCTAGTGGATCCATTCCCGGAATATCTGTTGAGGCATACCAGGAGGACAACCAATCATGGAAGAAGCATGTCAATGCTTATAAGAGGATCAACAAAATCCTTGACTCAGGGAGATATCGTAACATTATGGATATGAATGCTGGTCTTGGAAGCTTTGCTGCTGCTCTTGAATCGCCCAAGTTGTGGGTTATGAATGTTATGCCTACAATTGCTGAGAAAGACACTCTGGGTGTTATATTTGAGCGTGGATTGATCGGCATATATCACGATTGGTAATTTCTGGGACATATCTCCTGTTTTGTCATTGCTTGCAAATGTGATTGATTAAAAACTGGATTATTTGCTTATGGGCATGAGCATAAACTACTTAGCCTGTCAAGGGGAATTCCCTTGGATTACTCGGCAATTGGTTTTGTGGGTGGGGTCAGTTGCTCATAGGTCTGACTAACTAAAGGCTATAGTCCAAAGGGCTCTTCTTTTGAAAGGTTTTCTACGTTAATTTTTTTAAAAAAAGGACTTGATTATTGGTTATTAAAGAACCCATATGTAAATAAGCGTTGCTTTTATAGTAATCTTGATGATTCCTTTCCTACCATGTGTCCAATTAGATTTGGGGAGCAAAGCGCTAAGCAAAAAAATAAGTCCCTTTCCCTACTATTTGGCCAGTCACAACAACCTTTTTTTTTTTTT
>NW_027069509.1:622715-695658 GCF_002906115.3 Quercus suber
TTTTTTTTTTTTTTTTATCTGTAATCCTGGACTTCTGAAAATTATTGTGAATAAAGTTTCACTATTTGTGTGTTTTAGTGTAATGACAAACTTTGCTTCTTAAGGTATTGGACAGTGTAAATTTGCCACAATGTTCTGCTAGTGATGACACCACATTCAAGAATGAGATAATGTAACAGACTCTGACTAACTCAGGAGCATCTGTTCCCTCTTAAACTTAGCTTTTACAGGGAAGTCTATGGCTTTACATTAAGTTTGTTCAACATTAATTCTAAACCTTTAAGATTTAGGATGTGTCTCATTTCATATCTTAAGGTTTGTACTTTTTTTCACCTAAGTACTTTGGTTGGTTATGTTATATTCTTTAATCTTTTATAACTTTTTTTCTTGGAAAAATTTGATAAAGTCATGTGTTGGTTTGCATTTTTTTTTTCTTTTCTTTTCTTCCATGTATCAGAAAGTGCATTTGTTAGCTCTTTAGGGGGTTCTGTCAAAGGTTAATTTGGATCCTTCATGCACTCGTTGAACATGTTATAATGCTTTTCATATCTACGGCTTGTTACAGTCTAAAAAAACAAAGATTTGAGGAATATAATGGAAGCTGAGGAACATTAAGATTAGATCATCCAAAGACACTTAAAAAAAAAACAAGGATCATGCAAAGATTGAAAATTTGGATTCAAATCAAACCTTGTTGTCTCAAGGTACAAAATTATTATTGCAAATCCATGGATGTTGATAGGCATGGCATGTGTATTTTTTCTTAACAAAAGAGAACGTGTTTACATACCATGCATATGCCATGGCAAACAAGGGTTTGGAATTAGTTGTTTTAGATTACTTTTATTACAGTTCTGAAAGAAAAATGCAAACTTGTGTTAAATATATAGATATTTAACAGTCAATCTAATTATGTCCGTGTTTGCTGATTGACATTTGTTGGGTCCAGTAATAGATTCACGTGAAACAAAAGGGAAATATCACTTATTATAACTTTCATCAGATGGCTATAATGTATTTTTTTCAGTGGCATATTTGAACAGTATTGTGCATGAATATGGTACCTTTTAACAATTAACATAGAAGAAACCTAAACTGGCTTTGAAATTTGAATTTCATATGGATCACTCAAATGTAATTTGTTGTTCCTGCTCTAAATGTTTACATTTTTATTAAATGTATCACCTGATACTTGTTTGAGATGGCAATTATAGAGACATGGGGGAAATGACTATTTTTTCTGAAGATTAATGCAATAATATTTGAAGAATCAATATTGGCAGAAAAATGTCACTTAATTTCTTGTGACAAAATTCCAGTTCCTGCTATTTATCCTTATTTTACTTTGGATGCTACATTATCAGATTCTTTTGTTGCTGCAGCTGTTGAAATTAAAAATTATGGTTTTCATTTTCCTATGCAGAATATAATTGGCCAGGAAGCGGGCAAAAGTGTTATAGACGAATATTTACAGCAGAGAGGCCACTCAGATGTCGGTAGCAGCACCCCAAATGTCCCAACTTCAAAATTACAAGCCTATGTCAAACCACGCTCTGATGAAGCATCTGTCAGTGGAACCAGGAAACCTAAAGCACCAAAAGTGGCTTCAGTCCCCAGTTCCCAGGCAGAACCAAAAAAACATATGGTGTCTAGTCATCAGGAAAACCAGGTCTCATCAGAGACTAATGAGTCAAGAACCATGCAGAAAGGGAACCAAGTTAGTTCTAAAAAGAAGAAAGCTGGGAAAGTTATTTCACTTGCAGAGGCTGCCAAAGGGTCAATCGTATTCCAGCAGGGGAAACCATGCTCATGCCAAGCTCGTCGCCACAAACTGGTCAGCAATTGTTTATCTTGTGGCAAGATAGTTTGTGAGCAAGAGGGAGAGGGCCCTTGCAGTTTTTGTGGTTCCCTTGTGCTGAAGGAAGGGAGCACATATGCTGGTCTGGATGAAAGTTTGCCTCTTCAATCAGATGCTGAAGCAACTGCTGAAGCTTATGCAAAGAGGCTTGTTGAATATGACCGGAACTCTGCAGCGCGTACAACAGTTATTGATGACCAAAGTGACTACTATGAAATTGAGGGGAACAGTTGGTTGTCAAAGGAGGTAACTAGTTTCTTTCAATCTGTATAGTTGAATCATATAGTAGTACTTTTATGTGTACTTTGAATTCACTTCAAGTAATATTTTTCTTCCAGGAAAAGGAACTTCTAAAGAAGAAGCAAGAAGAGATTGAAGAAGCTGAACGGGCCAAACGAAATAAAGTGGTTGTGACTTTTGACTTGGTTGGCCGCAAGGTATTAAACGCTTTACCAAACAGACCGTCTTATATTTTGTTATCAGTTGGATTTGTTGCTGCATGAATATATATTCAGTCAGTTGGATTTTGCACTAGCAAGACCTTTTCATTATTACTAGTACTGTATTCATTTCAAATATCTATAATCATTTTTTTCCTTCTATTTTTTTGGTGGGTAACAAATCTACCAAGTTATGCTTTCTCACTAGTTCTTTTGCTTTCATATTTTATTATTATACCTAATTATGGAAATCTTGATCACCAGCTTTTGTTTTTCATTGTGCATACAATAGGTAACTCCCAATAGGTTATAACGGCTTTTGTTAATGGGCAGGTCATACACATACTCACACTTGAAATTGTTATTAGGGTCCTTTCTTTTCTTTGCCCGTCTTGTTATAGATGCTTTTAAAACAATTTTCTCCCTTTCTTTCTTTCTTACTCTTTGACTCAGATCTGCTAAATCTCAAGGTGTATTCTTTTTCTAATATAACAATGTTTTGCAGGTTCTTTTGAACGAGGATGATGTTTCAGAATTAGAATCAGAGAATAGAATATTACGGCCACCTGATGAACGAGAAGTGAACCGGATTAAACCAAACCCAACTCTTAGAGTTCAACCAGTCTTTGTGGACCCAGGCCCCAGTAAGAAGCCTGATAAAGGTAGACAACCAAACAAGGGCCTAACCAACGGCATATGCTTGGAGATAACAGGGAGGGTGCAGCATGATAGCAATGAATTGAAACATTTTATGAAGGACAAGCAAGCTGAAACAGCTTCAAGTGGGAAAATTTGGCAAGTGCCATCAGTAAATGGGGGTCTGCTCACGAAAGATGATGGTGAATGTTCTCTAGATTATTATTGAGGTATATATATCCTGATTACTTGAAGTTTTTTGCTTTCTTTCTAACATGTTTCAATACAATGGCAAGAAAATTTTCCTGAAAAGGGTTACTGGGCATGCCAGTTTGATACCATGGTTCAATGTTGTTTTTGTGGAACTGAAAATAGATGAATGAAATACAAAAGTTTTGGAATGCCAATTTGCTTTAGTAATCCACCTTTTCTCTCCATTGCATAAAATCTACCGGTATTTTCCAAACCTACAGCCATAAGTCCCAAGACTCCCAACGTGATAAAAATGACTTTCCCATTTTCCAAATAAGATTTTGTTATAGAATAGGCAGGTTTGGCATTGTATATAACCGGTAGTTGTACTACCATGATACAATCATAAAAGATTGATTTGTTAATACCAATTACCATGAGACAACACTTTTTATGAAGAAGGGCAATATGGTATGGCACTCCAGTTTTCCTCAGAAGAAATGGCCAACTACATTTCCTTAGTTACAGTACAAAGTATCTCCATATAATTTATAACATATGGTTGCATTAACCAATGAAGTATAAACAATGTTATGTGTTTTCAAAAACAATTAAATTCAATCTAGTTATGAGTTTGAAGTAGGGGTGGCAAATTAAGCTCAAACTCATTTGTCTACCCAAACTCATCTACTCTAATTGAACCCAAACCCACCCAATTATTAGTTGGGTTAAATGGACATCAACCCAATTAGACCCAGTAATTATTGGGCTTTAACTAAAAACCCATTGATCCCCATTTAACCCAAAATCAATATACCCAAATTCAACCTAACCCTTCTCATAAAAATAAATAAATAAAAAAACCCAGCCCTTTGACATTTCAATGTTTCGGTTTTCATTTTCAGATTCAAAAGCAAAACTTTTCTTTTCCCAAACAGTTTTCTGGGAAACCAAACACATCTTTACCACAAAGAAAAATCTGGAAAAAAAAATATATAACTGATGACGTACATAGAATCGAGACCCATGGCTTCACGGAAAATTGTTTCTCTCATATCTGAGCATCGAAAAAATAAAAACAGAAATAAAAGTGATGCGCTTGATTCAAAAGTGAAACATTCTTGGAAAATCAAAGACTTTCTATGGAATTATTTTCTGTAGAAACAAACAAATTTTGTGGAGAGAAAGAACTAAAAATTTCCATAAAAACCTTTCCAGCAACCGCTCATGGCTCCGCTGCGAATTTGAACCTTGAAGCTCTCGACGATTTGCCATTGACGGTGAAGCAGAGGAAAATTTGACAAAACCCAGCCGGAACTCCTAATCATCACTGGCCACATCTCAGATTCTCAGTCTCTCTCTCTCTCTAAACCCAGATCATTCTCTCTCTCTCTCTCTCTCTCTCTCTCTCTCTCAACCTAAAATCCCAGATATATCTGATTTTAAGATTTAAAAAATTAATTTAATTAAATTTAAAAAATATATAAATTCAGAATTTTATTTTTAATTTTCTGACATGACTTTTAAAAAAATTAAAATGTAGATGTGTCTGTGGGGCCCGTGGGCCCGATAGCCTCGGCCCATCGGGTATTAAGCCCAAGGTCAACGCCGAGGAGGACTGACCAGCCAAGGCTAAGTTAGACAAAGCCTCTTTTGTGACCCACGCCGAGGACCTGTTCGTCCTCGGCATTCTAAGGATAATCTTTGGGAGGGGACAAGCTCAGAGCAAGCTGTCACATTCGCACTTAATGCATTCACCTAACCCCTCTGGCTGCATTAATGGGGATATAACCCTTAGCAGGGCAACGTTGGTCAGAGTGAACCACTTGAGTACTGATAAGGCCTCTGATGGGACAGACGGCCAGAAGAGAGGCAAATGGATGATCAACAGATGGAATAAGGAGATAGGCAGATGAAAACTATATAAGAAAAGCAAGTAAAGTAAAAAGAGGGGGGGAAAAAAAGAAAGAAAGAACAAAAAGGCCTCCTCGGCCACAGGCCGAGAAGCATTCCCCCATTTGTAAAGAAACTCTTAGTATTTTTTATAAAGAAAGTTCATGCTTGGTGATCGACGGCCAGCGCCTAAACCTTTAAACCACTCTCTAAAAATTTATTGTTTGGGCTTGTTGGGCTGAAAACCCATTCGTACTCAGGGTCAATCCAAATTGAGTCCCTACAATTGGCGCCGTCTGTGGGGAGGGATTAGGGTGCTGGCCGGCGCACCAGGCGAGTGTTCTAAGTATTCGTTTTACGGTAGGTTGAAAAAAAAATATAGAAGATTTGACAGTAAAAAAAAAAAAAAAAGAAAGATCTTGATTTTATTATTTCATGAACAGAAAAAGTACAAGTTACAATCAAAGGCTCAAGCATGTGTGTTTTACATACAAATTTACAAGCTAATACTACTAGCTATTTCTACAATCAGAGGCCCAGGTGGAGCCGCCCTAAGAAAAAACTAGCCGGTGGAAAGTGTCAAGCCGTCCCTTTATTGGTATAAAGAGAATGGGAGAGCTTGAAGGAGGCGGAGAAGGGGAAGGGCAATCATATTTCCAGGCCACCAATAACTCCCTTCTCGGCCAGGCGGAGCTGGAACAAAGAGAGGAGCAGATGCAGGGGCTCCGGGATACCTTCCCCCATGATGTTCCCTCGATTCTCTCCGATCCTTATGAGTGTTGGCCGTTGGAGACGGCAACACTCGAGCACCGCCCATGAGGTGAATTCGCACATCTTCCTCGTCGGGGGTGTGCTCCGAGGAAAGACGTTAGGTTTTCTAACAACACCCCTCTGGGACACCTCGAAGGGCGCCATCGGGGTTACGCCTAGACTCTGCCGCACCGAAAGCCCAGTGGGGGCTGCGGCCATACCGGTTTTCGTCAATCCCGGTAACAATTCCGGCGGGGTTGTTAAAAGGGCTTGGGAAGTTGGAAGAAGGTGTTTTGTTTTGTTCGTGTTGAGAGGTCCATGGGTTGTGGAGAAACCATCTCCCAACTTTATATAGGGGTTGGGGGTTGGTAAGAATTAATTCATGCAGAGTTCGAAAAGAGAATTATCAGTTGGGATAATAATGAAGCCATCAATTTCCAAGGAGGCCGTAGACCGTTGGACTCGTGTTAATTCACGAGGACATTAATGAAGGCGCGTTTCGCGCACCGAGGCGTCCAGCGCGGAACACGAACGGACAAAGGGCGCTTCATAAATGAAAAAGATGGGGCCTTGAGCTAGAGGCGAGATCAACGCCACGTGTAAGGATCATAATCTGACCCAAGAAGGAATTATCTCCAATAAAGTGGTCCGAGGACAAACCTCTACTTACAGAAAAATAGAAGTGGTAGACAGAGCCAAGGTGTTGCATGGTCCTCGGACCCAAACCTATGGTAAAACTACATACACCATTATATCTGAGTACTAGACAGAACCAAGGTCTTGCATGGTCCTCGGACCCAAACCTATGGGAAACTAGATACTTACAGAAAAATAGAAGTGGTAGACAGAACCAAGGTATTGCATGGTCCTCAGACCAAACCTATGGTAAAACTACACACACCATTATATCTGGATACTAGACAGAACCAAGGTATTGCATGGTCCTCGGACCCAAACCTATGGGGAAACTAGATACTTACAGAAAAATAGAAGTGGTAGACAGAACCAAGGTATTGCATGGTCCTCGGACCCAAACCTATGGTAAAATACACACACCATTATATCTGGATACTAGACAGAACCAAGGTATTGCATGGTCCTCGGACCCAAACCTATGGGGAAACTAGATACTTACAGAAAAATAGAAGTGGTAGACAGAGCCAAGGTATTGCATGGTCCTCGGACCCAAACCTATGGTAAAACTACACACACCATTATATCTGGATACTAGACAGAACCAAGGTATTGCATGGTCCTCGGACCCAAACCTATGGGGAAACTAGATACTTACAGAAAAATAGAAGTGGTAGACAGAGCCAAGGTATTGCATGGTCCTCGGACCCAAACCTATGGTAAAACTACACACACCATTATATCTGGATACTAGACAGAACCAAGGTATTGCATGGTCCTCGGACCCAAACCTATGGGAAAACTAGATACTTACAGAAAAATAGAAGTGGTAGACAGAGCCAAGGTATTGCATGGTCCTCGGACCCAAACCTATGGTAAAACTACACACACCATTATATCTGGATACTAGACAGAACCAAGGTATTGCATGGTCCTCGGACCCAAACCTATAGGAAAACTAGATACTTACAGAAAAATAGAAGTGGTAGACAGAGCCAAGGTATTGCATGGTCCTCGGACCCAAACCTATGGTAAAACTACACACACCATTATATCTGGATACTAGACAGAAACAAGGTATTGCATGGTCCTCGGACCCAAGCCTATGGAAAACTAGATTCTTATAGAAAAATGGAAGTACTAGACATAACCAAGGTATCGCATGGTCCTCGGACCCAAGCCTATGGAAAACTAGATTCTTATAGAAAATGGAAGTACTAGACATAACTAAGGTATTGCATGGTCCTCGGCACCAAGCCTATGAAAAACTAGATACTTATAGAAAATAGAAGTACTGGGCATAACCAGGGTATCGCATGGTCCTCGGACTCGAACCCATGGAGAAAATAACTATCTGGAGAAAAACCAAAGCGCTACTTAGAGTCAAGCTATAATACGATCTTTAGATTTATATTTGAAGGATAACAGATGTTTTCATGAGGCTAACTCCAGAATAGAATACGAATATTGAGCAGAGTACAATAGTAAAGCAAATAAAAGAAAACCTCATTAGTTAGAAGCAAAGTATTAAGTATTCAGTTCAAACGGAAAGTATACAACTCCCTTATAATTTATATTGAAGGATAACAGATGTTCTACAAATGAAGGCTAACTCCAAATAGAAGTAGCAAATAGTTGAGTAAGGCAGAGTTGTACAATAGTAAACAAGAGTAAAAAAGAACCTCATTAAGTTTTCGAGCAACATTAGCTTAGATTTTATATCAGTTCCAAAAACATTAGGAAACTCGTAACCACACCTAACCGCCTTCACAACTGCGCAACTGAGCGGAAGAAACAATGTTGACGATAATGAAAAAAGACATAACACAAATTTACACAGCATATGGTAATGTCGGATCATCCCTCTACAAGTCCCGTTCAACTGCATGCGTGGTCATACTTAGGTCAATAAGTAGATCAAAAAGGCTTTTGGGGCCAATGGGCCCTAAGGGCTTAGTTTCGACAAGGTTTCGTCTGCGAGGACTTCTCAAAGCTCTTAATCTTATATTCCCTGACACTCTCGGTTACAACTTTCCCTACTATTTGGCCAGTCACAACAACCTTTTTTTTTTTTTTTTTTTTTTTTTTTTTTTTCAGTTTTCTCTATCCAGGGACCATACTTTTATACTAAATCATAAGCAAACATGTTCTTCCTTACTACCTTTAACCTAGCCTGATCTGGTTTTTATCCTTGAAGCACCTTGACCCTGAATCATAACACTCCTCTCCATGCTACTGTTGTAGCAGCTGTTATTAGTTGGACAAATGGCTCTCATTGTTTTCCTGAATGGTGCTGACTCCACTTTTCAATCTTCCTTGTTAATTCTATCCCTTTTCTTGCGAGTTTATCCTTCATATCATCTTCATGTCAGCCACACATTCTATGAACAGTATGATTTTAACTCTTCACCACTATCACACCTTCAGTTTGACAGCCTTCTTAAGATAATATATATCACAAATTTTATCATCTTCATGTCAGCCACACATTTTATGAACAGTTTATTTTTAACTGTACAGTGTACACCACTACCACATAAAAGCTTTCCTGGTCAATTAGCTGCATTTGATTTTTCCTGTTCAGTTTGACAGCCTTTTTAATGCTATATATATCACTTTTTTCTCCTGTTTCTGAATGATTGAACCCATGTAATGAATTAGGAATTACGCTTCCTTTAGTGTCTTATAGTCTCAATCATTTTTTCTTACTTCAACAACTTCTAACAAATTAAATCACATTTCATATATTTATTGTAAGTCATACTTCTTTTACATTACTACACGATTTCTTTTACGCAAGCTGAGTTTCAACCTCACATTGGTTTTATTAATTATGCTTTTCATCATTTTTTTGGGATTTAGTGAGTGATTGACCTGACATAGTCATCAATTGTAGATTTTGACTGAATTCTGGACAGTAGATGTGTATTTATATTTTAGGATAAATTGATGTGCATTTCTTGAGCTCAATGTATTTGTTTATTGGTTGTTGTTACAATATTAAATGTTCTCCTCTGTATTTGGTGAAAAGAAAAAATATAGACAATACAGAGTTTGGTTTAGGTGTGTCATTGAGCTCAATATATTCATAAACAGGATTCTTTCTGATTATATAGGAAGATCCATGACAGTTATCATTGCCATTCCATTTATTAAGGGAGAAATTTTGCATTGGTTTAAGTACTGATTGATTGCTATACCATCTTTTGTACAAGGTACATTGTAAATGTCTATGCTGTAGTGGATTAGATAATTTTTTCTCTGATTTTAGTAAGGTGGACAAGAAGATACCTATGAAGTATTAAAAGGAATAGGGTAGATGGTTTTGGAAATAAAATTAATCTCTATTTCCATATACAAAAATTTTGAATTTTTTCTGTTCTTTGACAATCCTCCAACCTCCCAAGTTCCAAGATATTAAATTCCCTAGGTTGCTAAAGAAAGTCAAATAACCTTTGGTTGAAGTCCACAGTCCTGGTTCAGGGAGGAGAAACAAGACCAGGGGAGAGCATCTATGTGCTGGAGAACTAGTTTCTATAATTGAAACTGAGAAAGAGGTTTTGGCATGGTTAGGGAATAAAGCAAATTAAGGAAAAAAGTGCTGTGAAAAGTTAACACACTGCAGAACTTGGATTAACTCTAGAATAAAGTATCGTCTCAATTTATTTATTTATTTCTGGGGTTTAAACATTACTATCTGGGGTTTTGCCAGCCCAAAGTTTCAACCAATTTATTTTTTTAGTTGAGTAAAGGATGTCAGGATCTAGGAAGTAGCGTTTTCAAGAAATCTCATCGTGCCCACATTCAATTCAGTGTTTTTGATAATCTATGGCACTTATCTAAGTTTATCTCTTATTATTAAGTTGCCATTATTTCCTTTCTACTTGCTGCAAGATCACATTGATAGGGCTTTCTGTCTGCTTAGAGTTGAGATGGTTGAATGTATTTTATGGAAAATCATTTATTTTGTTTGACTGGGAATTGTTTTTATCCATTGAAAGATTGATAAAAAATGTAGAGTGATTTGTTGTTTTTGGGCAATCAAAGCTGAAATTGAAGCTTACTTGCTTCCATATTTTCCCATGTTACTTCTCAGACACCTTTCTATGTTCATAATCTCTCTCTATTTTCAACCAGGTGCGAAGCCTTCTCCACGTATCCTAGGACGTATGACCTTATTCATGCAAATGGTGTTTTCAGCTTGTACGAGGATAGGTGAGACTTTTTTGACTCTAATTACTTTATTCTGATGGAATGAATGCCTTCATTATTTGCAATATTGATATAAATCATACTACCAGTAGGGACCATGTGTTTAGTGAAATTTAAACTTTGTTTTATAGGAACTAAAAAAGAAGATGAATGGTTTACCCATGGATACTAAATTAAAGTTCAATCACATTACTATTAGTACAACTGTAAAAATTGGCATAGGCATGTAGAGTCAGCCTTGTAGAAAGAATCACTTTAGGGATGACAATGGCCTTGCCATCAGTTCATGTTGATCTTCCTAGATGTGGGATTCACTTTCCTGTATATGGGCTGCATTTCAAATCCAAACTGATGCAGGTGTGATGCGGAAGATATTCTTCTAGAGATGGATCGTATTCTACGGCCTGAAGGAGCTGTTATATTCCGTGACAAAGCTGATGTTCTAATCAAGGTGAAACGAATTGTGCAAGGAATGAGGTGGAATACAAAAATGGTGGATCATGAGGATGGTCCTCTTGTTCCAGAGAAGATATTGTTTGCTGTCAAACAATATTGGGTTGCTGGTCAAAACGTATCTTCACACTGAAAGAAAAGATTTAGAGGGAAGTTTCAATGCGATTATAGAAGGAAATGCCACTATTTCTGATAAAAATTCAAGGAATTTATTCATACCAACCCACGGGCTTTCATGTAAGTAGCAAAGCTGAGGAGTGAGACTATTGTGGGAGCTATTGCTGGTTCTATTGAGTTTTTCTGTGATAGATATAGGATATTGATAGGAGTCATTAATTTTTTAATGTCCATGTTAATTTTCCCTTTTAGATTTTAGTTATTGAATTACTGTCATCTTCCTTTGAAAATCTCACAGCTGATATTAAGCTTCAGGCTCAGACACTAGAGTGGAGCCTAATTTTGGCTTTAGCACGTCCTGCCAGTCTATAAACAGATTTTGAGGTTTTACCTAATGTATTATTGTGTTTAATTTATTCATTCAGTTTAAATATTTATTGAATTGATCAATTCGGCATATATGCACCAGTGCAAAGAGATAGTTGATTTAAGTGACTTTGGATAGAATAGAATGGCAAAAAAATTACATGTGACCAACCATGATTAATCTTTTAAGAATCTGTAGTTGTCCAAAAAGCTTTTGAACTGAGGCTTGGTTGTTGTACTAATTCAGTTTAGATATATGATCCTTGAATTAATTTTCCATTTTATATCATCCTTGAATTTGTTGTCATAAAGATGGAGCCAAAGTAACTACAAGAACCCCCCCAGTAAAGACTAAAGAGTATGGGGACCTGACCCTGGATTTAAATCCAACAAAGGGGAGCAGATATCTGTAAGGCCATATGTGGACCACGTTCTTAGCAATTTGTTTAATGGAAATTTAATCGGATTTGAGGTGACTAGTAGCTTCCTGAATATGTGAGAAAGAGAGAGAAATTGGGTTATAATCTGCTTTCTTAATTATCCATTCCTCAATGTTTAAATGCAGTGCTCACCAACTGAATGACAAGGAAACTGATAATGACAAATAATCTGAAGGATAATAATGAAAAAAATCATCTGAAATGATCGAGCTAACTCTACCTAAAGGCTAGGAAGTATTTATTTGATAAACTCTATCGCGAATTAAGGAATTCAACCTAATCTCCATCACTTAACCATCTTATCCAACCCAGTTTCCCCCAATCTGAGAAGACTCACGCTCTCCAACTGCAGACCAAGACTCCTTGTTTCAAGCAATCATCCAAACTCGTCTGAATCAAAACATAGAACATCAATCTCAAAAATTATATGCTTCTGACCTTTAGATTTGGCAAAACTACTACAATTTAGTCTAGTATGCTAGACTTGAAGTTTCTTCCTTGATGGCTCTAAGAAGTAACAACAGTGAGCACAATCAACAGTAACATCAATTTGCCAAGCGTGGATGAAAGATGCTACAATGTGAATATGAAGAGGTAATAATAGTTATGAAACTGAATCCAGATGTGTATTCTTAGAAGTTATGTTAATAGGAAAAGTTGTCAAGGGGCTTTCCAAGGAAGGAAAATAACAAAATGATGAAGGTTTGGATTAATGTATTAACTACATGTGGTATTTTTCAAGTATCATGCTATGCTCATGGATGAATAGGAGAGTTTCCAACATATGCCCATAACTTTAACTGATCATCAATGTGCATCTGTCTATAATTGGGGTTTGTAATTATGAACGTTCATACAACAATCAAGTCTTGGTTCAAAAATTTTGAGGTTGGCTATAGAATCTTAATAGACTAATTAGAGTTGGCCACATGTATTCTATTCTCTATTCATAATAGACCGACTAAATTAGGATTAAGATTAATGATACAATTTAGCTCCCAGGTCAATAATCAAGTTCAATGAAATGATCAACAACCAATCAAATCAAGGACTTTTAACATTGTTCATTTGCTAATGATGTGGCACGTGAAAAGCAAATTAGACACTCTTTTTATACTCATTTAGACCCTTGCCATCCCATAGGCAAAGCCTCTTGAACAAATGGTCAACCTGCAAACCACCTCTATGGATGATGTCTATAGATCATGATTCGAAGAGTACATAATCAAATCTACTTGAACAGTAGCGATCATTTCCAAAGTGTTGGAATCAAGTTAATACCACTATTAAGATATTAGTGGATTAATGAAAATATTAAGGCATTATTTTCATCTAGTGAAAGAAATAGGCAATATATTTCCAGTCAAGCTCCAAGCAAGTAGGACCCAAATCCTTCCTTATTGTGCCCTCCAAAAGCCTACATATAGAAATTTGTTTCCAAGAAAGCAAGTGATCTCCAAGCCTTCCTCAAATAAAAAACATCTGTTATACCACAAACACCATATCATAAGTTTGTCTCAGCTTTAAAATACTATAAAGCTCCTTGTTATTGAAAAGTCTCTTTATCCATTTTGTGCTGTCATCCCCACAAGCTTCTTAGGCAAATTTCAAGCTCCTCAATCAACCTCTCCACTACCATGGACACTGATAACAACAGCAAGAGTCTTTGCAGTACTGCTGCCTTTTCTTCTAAACACAGCACAGATGGAGATAGCTGTGTACTTAAGCTTGCCAAGTTAGTTCAGCACCCTCCTCCTGCCATTACTTCAAGCCAAACTACTCACTTTCCGGTATGCTTAGGGAGAAACAAGGCGGAAGACGGTGAAATCAGTGTCTTTGGCGCTGAAAGATACTTCAACATGAAACTGGAGAATGACAGTCTAAGAACTATTATAGACAGTCAAGCAAATAAGCATGGGCTTAAGAAATATAACCGCAATGATCTTCACTACAGGAGGCCTAAGCCTAAGAGCAGGCCAGGAACTCCAAGCATAAGTTCTGATGCAAGTTGGAATAGCCAAACCACTTTATTGCAAAGTGCCCTCAGGAAACCATCCCAATATATGGACAAGAAGGTAAATGAAAAGATGCATTTTTCTGGTTTTATCTGCAGTTGGCCTTGTTCAGATAAGAAGTCAATTGATATTCACAAGAATAATATTGAGCATGAAGTGAAGCAGGGAAAAGAATTCAGGAAAAAAGCAATTCAGTTTGATCTCAATCCTGTCATTTTGGACAGAAGATCAAACCGGTTCCAACCACGATTTCAGGCGAAAGATGAGCTTCATTGCACAAGTTTTGAAAGGTCAGAGAGAGAAAATAACGTTTCACTCCCTATTTCAAGTTGTAGGGTGCAAAATTTGAGAGCTAAATCACAGTTGGAAGTGGAGAAGATCATAAGAGAAGAACCACGAATGTCGCTTGAGGTGTTTGGCTCCCATATGATACAGAAGGATGACATTGCAATGAACTTAGAGAGGAAACTCTCCATGCTAACTTGGGATGCTATTCCAAAAGTCCAAGACTTTACCACTAGTTCTGTCACTGGAGGAGTGCATGAAGATTTGGGGAGTGATTCTAGTTCAGATCTCTTTGAGATAGAGAACCTATCCAGCACTGAAAAGCCTTTGTTCACAAGGCAAGCATCTGATGGCATGTCTAGCTGTATGACCTCCACCACCAAGTATGAACCAAGTGAGGCCAGCATTGAGTGGAGTGTGGTCACAGCCAGTGCTGCTGATTTCCCAGTTGTCAATACAGGCTATGATGAAAAGAAACTGGAAGTAAATACTAAGCTTTCTGGTGTAGCCAAAACCAAATCCATAGTGGACAAGGATGTGCAAACAAGTCGTCCTAGTGGACTACTGAGTTGTAAGAGTCACAAAGCACTCAATGTGGTTGAAACTGCATATAGGACTAATGAGAAGGCAAAATCTGAGTCAATACAGCATCAAAGGTTGGATTCCTCTGTGTCAGTTGGGAAGCTACAGCATGAGACTAAGGTGATTTTTGAGTTCTCATGAGTGCAACAGTACTATTGTCTCAAGAAATATCTCCCCTTTTGCCATTTGCATGTGTATCACTGTTTCATGCTGTAGCGAGTAAGAAAACGAAAGGTGTTTTTTTAGAGGAATACTGTTGAAACTTTTCTTGTATATTATGATTATATAGAAATCATGCAATTATGTTAGATCTGAGATATACTCTTTATGTACTAATGTATCCATTTCATATGTACTCCACTCCACATATGAACCAAATTTCTCTCTAGTGATGAAACAAAGCACCTTGTCCATAGCTTTTGTGTCTTTTAAAGTCACAACATCCTGAAGGGATAAAAAGAGAGATGGATTTGTCAAGGAATTGGACTGAAAAGATTAGTAGACCACAAATATTTTTTACCATATATCCTTGTCCAACCCCTTTCCTTCCTTCAAATGTTCAACTTTTGTATTTGTATGTTCTCTTGATTTACAACCTAGGGGGTTCATTTCTGTTTTGGAGCTTCTCTTTTT
Organism: Quercus suber; assembly: GCF_002906115.3. Classification (NCBI taxonomy): domain Eukaryota; kingdom Viridiplantae; phylum Streptophyta; class Magnoliopsida; order Fagales; family Fagaceae; genus Quercus; species Quercus suber. The sequence goes on from NW_027069509.1 coordinate 638,221, forward strand.
TAATTGTCAAACAAATCTGCCTTTGGCCAAGCACATTTGGTCATTTATGAGCCTACAATTCTAGAGCTTTGGGTTTGTTTGTATCTATCTTGACTAAGACTTCACAAGGCCCTAACAATGGAAAACCACATTTTCCTTTCCTTTGCTTTGGGTCTCATCCATTCTTAATTCTTTATAGCAAACTGACCGGTGCATATTAAAGAAAAACCCCCCTTGGTTTTTCAAGCAATAATGGTTCAATAGCCATGAGTAAAGAAGGTAGCAATTTATGTGGTATCTAAGGAATTTAAAATACCTAGACCTGTCCAGGAGTTTTCTTCGTTTGAAATGTAGATATCTTTGCATACAACAAAGCACCAATTTGTGAACATCAGGTATCATATGAGAAGGTATCATATTTTTAACAATTGAATGAAGGATTGGAACACTCAATAAACATAGCATGCATTCAGATGATAGGACCTGTTAAGGAATGTTGCCCGGTAATACGTTCAAATCATGACTGTCAAGTAGTTATTTATGCATGCCCAAGTTGGTTCGCTACATTCAATTCTGTAACTATCTTACAACCACAGTGGATCCCATGGCCTCTTCTCTCCCTTTCATCGCACAGAAACTAGGTTGGGAATCAAGTAAACATTTCTGTAACAAAGTTTGGACTAATCTTATCAACCACTAATGGAATTATTGGATGATTACAGTGAAGTCTCTGTACAACTAGAAGTTGACTTAACAAGCAACATAGTCAAGCTTTGGATTGAAGGGATATATGATAAAATGAACATCCAAAGCGGAGATTGTCTACATGACTGGTTTGATCCTTTGCTGGCATGACTAGACCTGAGAGGCAATAGTGCCAAACTGCATTAGATTAGATTCATTTGAAAAAAAGCTATACAGTCTAAGGATTGGATTAAACTATCACAAATAGATAACTTCAAAGTAGCAAAAACAAAGTTGTGATGCAATGCCATGTTGATTATTTTGTTATGTGGCTTATATATTAAACACTATAGAACATCTCACATATTGTAGTGTGGATATGCTAAGATTTTGCATTTATTAGCTATTAATTCTTGCTTAACAAATTGTATACTAACCAGTAACCAATTCATGTTGACAAGAGCCCCTAGATATTAGAGAGTAAGGTGACCATGTGCATGATGTGACAAAGAGCTAAAAAGTGAAGGCAAATAAGCCCCATAAATGCACATTGAGGGGCAAGAATTTTCCCATCACTCCCAATCTTAAAAGATGGACACTGAAAATTGATGTGAGAGAGAAATTATTTGTGTCATGAAACAAGATAAAAACACAGGTACCCCTTATGGATTAGGAATGTTGTGAAGGGACCAATTGGGTTTGGTTCATATTAAAGCAAAACTGTGGAGGATCATACTAATAGTGTTGCTATGGACCACCAAGAAGGAATAAGGATAGCCATCCATTGGAGGAACATATTTCATTATTAAAATGTGCATTTGTAAAATTAAGATGGAATTTTCTAGGATCCCACCAATCTTCTTGGTCGAACGTGCACTATAGCTTGAAACACTTTTTAAAAAGTATTGTCTGTCTGTGATTGGAAACAACATAGATCCAATGCAATTATACTTGAGGAATGTTTTTAGGAAATATATCTTAGACATGGAGCTTATGTGAACCATAAAGAATGACCCACCAATGAACCTAAAAGGAAGCATACCCAAGACATTAGTGGAACTATGAGGGGATTAATAAAATTAAAGACCATGTAATTTTTATATATATTTTTAATCCAACCAAGCCATGCATATAAAATTTTGAGGCACAAAATAATCAAATTATTGTAAATTAACTGACAAAAAAAAAAAAAATCTTAATTAGCCGTTGCACAGAAATCTCATTCCCTCTCTCTGTTTTTTATTTATTTTTTATTTATTTTTTTAAATAGAGGTTGCACTATTGTACTTTTTTGTTTTTTGTTGAAGTGACATCCATGTTTGTCACCATATGCAAACCAAAGTAGGAGTAGTATTTGACACAAAAACAGACAACATAAAAAATGAAGAGGTCGCCACCAAAAACAATCACCTGGGCTCCTAAAGTGGTAGCGCTAAAGGTTTGAAGGACGACAAAACACCAATCTGTCACTGAAGCCATAGATATTGTCACACCATAACTCACATCCATTGCAAAGTTGGTATCAAAATCAAATACTGTTATATTATTGATTGATCTTTTGCTGCTTTCCAAGTCTGCTGATTGCTCTTTTTAATTTTAATTTTAATTTTTTAGATACTATAGAATTTTTACTTATGACGAGACTTTATTAGTTGAGCTAATTAGAACCCATATAATTTTAAAAATGTATATATATTTACTGTTAAGTAAATAATATTTTTATGCAAAAAATTAAATAAATTTGAATTATGTAATTTTTATTCAAATTTTATTAATATTTATTTTTTAATTAATAAAATGACAAATTCGTAATTGTTCTAGTGGTATAGTTAATCTTAGGTGGGATTTTTTTCATTTGTAATTTTGATTAGTTATCAACAAAAAAATAAAAAATAAAAAATCAACTTTAACAAATATTATAAGTAAAATTTGTAAACCTAAATGAATTTGGAAAAAAAAATAGTGTTTTTACATAATTTAGTAGGCAATTGGAGTACTTTTCTATTTATAAACCTTCTTTTACAACTTTTGATTTTGGTGGATATAGGGGGATTTTTTTTATGTGTGTTTAAAGGCTGGGAACACATGTAGAAATTGAATCATCAAACAAGTGGAAGAAGAAACTAAATGGAGCCAATAAATAATAATTTCTGTTTTTTTTTTTTAGTCCCTTTTGATAGGAGAAAGAGTACATCTTGTGAATAGGATCTCTTCCCCTAAACCATTTTTTGGTGAAACTAGCCCACGAATAAGCCATTACTCTTGAAATCACAGAGGTTATTTCCATTGATGTTCACTATAACAAAATTTCAAGAAGGTTCCTTGGACTAGGGTGCTAGAGATTTCGGTTCGTGTGGACAAAGAATTCGTGGATGAAATTCGTTTAAAATTGTAGAGGTTTTGAGGCTATTGAGGTAAGTAGACAAGTGTGGTGTTTCTAGATGTTACAGTAAAGAGTCTAGTTGTACAAGAGTCTTATAAATGAATTTATTGTAATTGTTTTTCTTATAATAAATTTTCTAAAAGATTAGTTATGTTCTCGAAATGGTTTTCCCATTGACTAGATTTTTTGAGTTTCCAATTCATTATCAAATTTATATGGCATTAGAGCAACCACATCAGGTCTTGTATAATCTTCTAAAATAGAAAAATGTACCAATTTTACACATTTTGAGCAAAAAAACACCCACATCAATGGGTGTAAAAATGTGTAAAGATTTGCAAATATTTCCATGAGCTATAGTAACCATGTATATTTACATGGTTACTGTTACTCGTCTATCTATTAATTTATTATTTGTTTCTCTCTCCTCACCTCACTCTCTCCTTTTCAGCTTCTACTCTCACCTCTCTCTCCAGTCTCTCAGTCCCTTAGTCCAACCTCCTCCATTCCTTGAGAGCGAAGCCTTCCTCAGGCTCCATCTCCATCGGAGGGGGCAAAATCAAACTGTCCGATCCTAGAAGAGGTGTCGTTGTTGTTGTGATTGTTGTTGTGGAAGATTGGTGAATCAGTGGCCAAGTCCTTGAGTGGGTCAGCGTTGGCAATCTGGTAAACGGAGAACATGGCATCCTTTTCGTCGGCATTGACTTCAGCTTGAATGGGTCTGATCAACCTTCACTCTGATCAACCTTGGGTTTCGGCTTGAATGGCTCTGGGTTTTGGCTTGATCTGGGCTCCAATCAACCATGAGAGTAACACAAAAAAATCACAAAGCTTGGGTCTGAGAGATCTGGGTTTAAACTTAGAGTTCAAATCTTCTGTCCCACTTTTCCTGCTCCACTCTATACTTGACCAATAATTGCTTGCCACGTGTTCACCTAATTAATTAAATATTATCATTATTGACTTATTAATACTACAGTTATTAATTAATAGTAGTATTTAATTAATTAAGTGAACATATGGCAAGTATTTATTGGTGGAGTATAGAGTGGAGCAGGAAAAGTGGGACATAAGATTTGGACTCTTCGGCTCGATGGTGGCTGAGTGATGATGACGGTGGTTGGGTCTGAGAGAGAAAGGCCATGAGTGAGAAAATAATAAAAAATGTAAAAGAATGAATATTTTATTGAATAAATGTGTAGAATAGATCAACTGATGTAGGTATTTTGTAGAAGTGAATATGTAAAATAGAAAAAGTAGGTTTTTTCTTGCAAAATAGACATAAAATTTGGACGAACTGATGTGGTTGCTCTTATTGTTTTCATTTTTATTGCTTTTGATTTGGTATTTTATATTTGTTGTTAAATATATATGATTGTGTGTTGGTATTCATGATAGTATTCATGATAAATTTGTAGTAATACTACGTTTATTTCACTGCACAAATTGCTTAGGGTCAAAATAGATTTTTCAAGTGGCATAAGAGCATTAAGAACACAGGGGATCCAATTTTTTTTTTCCCCTTTTAAGTAGTATAAGAACAATTAGAACTCATAATTAGAGCCTAAAACTAGAATTTTCAATAGTTACGTTACATTTCCAATTTAAATAACTTAATAATATTGTGTTAAAAAAAAAAACGAAAATAATCATATGATCCCTATCAAATCCACCAAGTAATAAATTAAAAGAGATTCATTTAGCCAATAGGAAGAAACGCCTTTGTTTTATAAAAAAAAATTGCTAACCGACATATTTTGGGCTCAACTTTGAACTCAAAATTGGGCAAAATAAATTCAGAAACACTCATACGGCCCAAAAGAACTTTCCAGTTTCGACCAAACGGGCTGCTGTCATGTCGGCTTAATTTGCTGGTAACCTCACAAGCTAAAACAAAATGGTGCAAAACCTTTTTTTTTTTTTTTTTTTTAGAAAAACTGGTGCAACACTAAATCTACATGTTAGAGGCTTGGACGGGCTGCAATTGCTATAAACGTATTTTGTAACAATCTTTTACCAATATTTAAACTAGTTACATAACTTATTAAAAAAGTTATGCTTAAAACTATGCATAAATAGTTTGTTCAAATGTCATATAGTAGGTCAAATATGCTTGAAGCAAAAAAAAGAATTTCATAAATTTGTGAAAATCAACCGGTGCAAAATTTGTGAAAATTGGGAATTTTGCATGGATCGTAAAAGAAAAGGCACACTTTAGATGATTCATAGATCTTAAAGAGTATTTTTCTTTTTCAAAAGAGCAGTGTTTATTACACACACTCTGTCACACACATGAAAAAACAGTTAAAATTGTGCCGATTTTTAACTTAAACAGAGTGTAGGTTGAAAATCATGACTTCGATGTGTATAATAACTTTTATATCCTTTTAGAAACTCAAGTAATAGTTTCAACTATCAAGTGACATTGTGGTAAATATTGTGAAAAACGTAGCACCTCTCTCTCTCTCTCTCTCAGACAGAGTGTAACTGATCAATTTCAAATCAAAACACTTCAAGCTCTCTCTTTTTCTCACAACGGCTCTCTCTTAAATATTCTTCAGCTTTATCTCAAATCCTTACAACACAGTCTCACCCATCTCAGCTTTCTCTCATATCTCCATTAACGCTTCAGAGTTTCCTCTCATGTCTCTAAATTACTCCTCAGCTACCTCTCAAATCTTCTCAATCCTCTTCTTCTAACAATCACTGCGAGTTTTCTCTCTTCAACTTTAAGGTTAATTTTTCTGGTTACTGTGTATGATTGTTGTGAGGATTAGTGTTGTTGTTGTTAATTTAACTGGTTTTATGGTTTCAGTGAACTTTAGGGTTACTGGGTCTTATGGTTTCTCTAAGTTTTAAGCTTGTAAAATAGTGTTGAGTAGTTATAGTTTGAAGACATAAAGTTGGTTTTTCTTCAATAGGATAGTCGGACCCAGAACTTCTGCACAACCAGACAATGTATTGTAGCTACTTTTGTACTTCAATTTCTTTAGAAAATCAAATCCAGCCAAGTTGGTTTCTTCAAATGAAGCAAATACGAAAGTGTAAAACATGTGCATATTTTGGTAAGAGACAAATTATGGTGGCCTTATGTTTAGGTGTCTTTAATGGTTAATTAAAGTCTTAAGTTCATTTTTTTATAAATAAAACTAGGTTGTGTAATGAAAATGACATAGTTTTGAAGGAAGAATATTAACTAAAAGAATTAGGGTGAAGGGTATTGGTAGTTGTTCTTCTGTTTTAGTTCTATAGCTCTGTGGCATTTATAGATATAGGAACTACCTTAGGAGGACAAGAAGAGATTGCTTGTTTAGCTTAACCTCTCTGCCTCAGTGGAGTGTGTGTCACCTATATGATAGAACTATTGGCTCCTATTTTGTACCGGGGCAATGTCTATTACACACACACCTATTATACATCCCTTACGCCACTTTTGCACAGAAATAGTGACTCAAGTTATATTCGTGTGTGTAACTGGCTCGGGCGTGTGTTTAAGAGACATTTCCCTTTGTGCTGTGGTCTTTCGATTTTCATGCACAAGGTCCTTACTGAAGAATGCTTCTTAAACATTGAGTTTGAAATGGTTAAACATTGAGTTTTTTAAAGGAACATTGTTGAAACTTTTTCTGTATAATATGATTTATGTAGAAATCATGCAATTATGTTAATTCTGAGATATACTTTTATGTACTAATGTATCCTTCTTTTTTTTATAAACATGTACTAATGTATCCATTTCATACGTATTCCACTCAAGAACCAAATTTCTCTCGAGTGATGAAACAAAGCATTATATCCATAGCTTTTGTCTGTTGTGGAGATTCTCTTTTAATTGTCAACCAATTCTGCTTTTGGCCAAGCACATTTGGTCACTTATGGAGCCTACAAATCTTGACGAAGACTTCACAAGGCCCCTAACAATGGAAAACCATCATTGCCTTTTAGTGGTCTTATCAATTCTTACTTCTTTATAGCAAACTGACTGGTGCATATCAGAGAAAAGCTCCCATGGTTTTCCTTACAATAATGGTTCAATAGCCATGAAATTAAAGGCAGGGATCAAATTTATGAGAAGGTATCATATTTTTAACAATAGAATTAAGCGCAAGTTGGTTAGCTACATTCAATTCTGTAACCAAGGTGGATCCCATGGCCTCTTCTCTCCCTTTCATCCCACAGAAACTAGGTTGGGAATCAACTAAACATTTCCTAAAGAAAATTTTGACTAATCTTATCAACTAGTAATGAAATTATTGGATCATTACAGTGAAGTTTCTGTACAACTAGAAGTCGACCTAACAAGCAATATAGTCAAGCATTTGGATTGAAGGGATATATGATAAAATGAATGTCCAATACCTGAGAGGCAATGGTGCTAAACTGCATTAATTGGATCTATTTGAAAGGCTATATATTTAAGAATTGGATTAAACAATTGCAAATGCTAGATAACTTTAAAAGGTGCTAAAACAAAGCTGTGATGCAAGAAGTTCCATGTTGATCATTTTGTCATTAGCTATTGATTCTTGCTTAACAAATTGTATACAATCAAATTCATTTTGATAGGAACTCTTGGATATTTAAGAGAGTAAGGTGGGCATGTGCATGATGTGATCGAAGAGCTAAAAAGTGAAGGCAGACAAGCACCATAAATGCACATTGGAGGTGAAGGGGGTAAGAATTTTTCCCATCACACCCAATCTTAAAAGATGGGTACTGAAAATTGATGTGAGAGGAATTATTTTGGTGTCATGAAACAAAATAGAGACAATGGGTTAGGAATATTGTGAAGGAACCAATTGGGTTGGGTTCATATATAAATCAAAACTGTTAGAGGATGATACTCCTAGTTGCTATGGACCACTAAGGGAATAAGCATAGCCATCTATTGGAAGAACATATTTCATTATAAATAAGCATTTGTAACATTAAGTCTGCTGAGAGAAAAGCATAATCAAAAGGAAGGCCTGGCTCTAAAAGATGGAATTTCAATGATCCCACCAATCTTCTTGGTCGAACATACTATATAGAGTGAAACACACTTTAAAAAAGTATGTCTGTCTGTTATTGGAAACAATATTGATCCTCACCCGAAGCAAATTATATTTTGAGGAATGGTTTTAGGAATACATCATAGACATGAAGCTTATGTGAACCATAAAGAATGACCCACCAACAAACCTAAAAGGAAGCATACCCAAGACATTAGTGGAATTGTATTGTCAAAAAAGAAAAAAAAAAAATTAGTGGAACTGCGATGGGATTAAATTAAATACTAGAAGTAATCATGTAATTTTTTATTTTATTTTTTTCATTTTTCATTTTGAAGCAGGCCATGTAAAATTTTGAGGCACAAAATTATCAAATTATTGTACTATAAGTACCCTTCACATGGTTTTTTTTTTTTTTTTGGGTAACTAAAAAATGGGTAGGGGGGGCGACCAGTATGGCTTCCCTACCTAGGCGTGACCATAGTAGCATCCTACCCGCTCCCGGGCGAGACCCCATACTCCCGGTTTGTGAAAAACTCACTTATTATTCTTTTGAACCATTTGGGATGAAAATAGGATATAATGAGCACTAACACACAGCTAGTTGTTGAGGCTTGAACCCTTGCAAACCAAGTATTAACATCAAAAGCCAACAGGTCGCCACCAAAAGGTTGAGGACGACAAAACACCAATTTGTCACTGAAGCCATAGATATTGTCGCACCTCAACTCACATCCATTGCAAAGTTGGTCTCTAATACAGTGATTTATTGATGGATCTTTTAGTAGTTTCAGGGTTGGCTTGAAAGACATTATTCTCTCTCTTTTTTTTTCCTTCTTTTTTTGTCTTTTTTTTTTTTCTTTTTATAGAAAAAGATGGTAACTTTTATTAAGATAAGTAAGCCGAATCGACTAAAATTACAATAAATATGGAGGAACATCCTTCATCTATACCGATAAACAGCTAACAAGTCTAGTAGGTTTGATAGACATTATTCTTAAGATAAGCCAACCAAATTGGCTAAAATTACAACACTGAGATGTGGAGGAACGTCTTCCATCCACACCAATAAACCACTAACAAGTCTGGCATGTCTAATAGACATTATTCTTATGACAATTAAATGGTATTTATTTTGTTTATTTACATCTTCTCTTTAGTTAATAATATGACATATTCTTAACATTTTTAATGACATAACTTATCTTAAGATTTTATCAATCAATTTTGAAATATATATATATATATATATGCAGAAGCGACTTTAACAAATATTATAAATAAAATTTTGTAAGCAATGCATATATATATTTTTAAAAATATCTAGTATCTTCTCAAAAAATATATATATATATATCTAGTACTTTTTATATGATTTAAATTTTAATATGCTAATTGGACTATTCTTTTATATTTGTAAATTTTCTTTAATACTTTTAATTATAAAAATAAATATAAAATATTAATATTAAAATAATAATAAACATTCAAGATTAAGACAATTTTCCTTCATATTTTTTCTTTTATGCTAATGTCAGGCACTATTAAGACTTTTCAAAAATATCCAATTTGTCCGTGAAGTACAAACGACACTTCACATTGTTTGAAAGTTTCCATACTCGATCCTTGAAGTCTTTTTTCTTTCCTTCTCTTTCCATCTTTGGCTATTATCCATCTATTATTTACTACCTACATACTCCCTTGTGCATATAATTGCTACAATACAATCATTGTGAGACTACATTATAGCAATTAAACCAACCACAAATTAGTTTTGGGAAAAGGAGCACAAACAGTGTTAAATGCAATTTTTACTTATGGGGAAAATTATATATTTTTGAAAAGTATGGACAGGGCAAACCTCAAAAATGGTTTTTTGTATTTTACATAATAAATTTTAAAGAGTATAACAATAGAACCTGATTAATCAGAGCTATTATTGTTATTTCACTTATCAATAAAAATCATTCAATAACATCTACATGCCCAGGCAAAGGCAGATTCATAACCAAACCAAGGTTTATTTTATATAGTGAACAAATATCATTGGTTAGGCATAAAATTTATTAAAATAATAGTGATAATTTAAAAAAGAAAAAGAAAAAAAGAAATGAGTTTTAATTTACTAAGACAATCGATGGTGAAGAAGAACTGAAATCCAATTTCCCACGCAATAAATTTGGAAAACTATGATTCTTATTATTTTAAAAAAAAAAAAAAATTGGTGTTAGATAGAGAGAGAGAGTCTGTTTTGTGTGTGAGAGATTGTTAATTATAGGACACAGAAATAATTGTCAGCCTAGGATTTCTTTGTTTTTAAGTCTCACAATTTTGGGGCCTCTCAACTTTGCTATCAACCCACAATTTGGGGCCTTATTATTCTTGAAAAAAAAAAAAAAAAAACAAACAAACAAACAAACAATCATTTTGTCTTATAAACTAAGCAACCCTCATGCAGCCCAAGTTTGTCGATGGTGCACTCAGCACCAAAGCACTTTGGAAAATGGGCTGCAATCTGCAATTGCTATTCAGGTAGTTTGACCCATCCTAATAAATTGTGAGAATCAGTTGATACAGAATTTGTGAAAAGCAAAACAAAAAAACAATTGTCAGAGTTTTTCGGCCCAAAAAGAAAAGCTGAGCTTGCTTTTGCTATGTAACAAACCATTTATATTTTCTAATTATTTAATTATATAAATTTATATTATATTTATACTATACATACATTTACACAAATAACATTATAAAAATTCATAACAAATAATAATAATAATGCATACAATCAGTATCACGTGCATAATATATAAATTTATAATAAAAAGATAAACCTTTATTTTTAGAGTCTAAAATACTAATGAGATGAGATTTATGAGAGAGAGTAATTTGTGATTTGTGTTGTTTGGTTTTGGGATGTCTTGATATGTATTATTGTTTGGTTTTGGGATCAGTTGATATGTGATCAGAGTGTGCAAGATTTTAATTAGGATGTGCAAAACTATTTTTAAAGATAAATTAAACATGTAAAAAATTATTTTATATAAATATCTATATATATATATATATATTTGCTAAACATAAATATAATTTTCTTTTTCAAGTCAGGCGGTTCAAGTTTCATTTGAAGTTTTGAACCCCTGAAGAACGTGTAACGCCACACCTGGAACTAAGTTGAACCGAAAGATAGTATATATAGCATTGCTCCATTATGTATTTAAGCATAACAGTAAATCTTTTAATTTATTTTGAATTTGAGAATTTATGGTTGTTCTATAATATCTAATTCTGAGTTGAGTACAGGAGTTGTAGTGTACCATATTTGATCATCCAAACCTACAATGAGGGAGAAATTTGAGAATTCTATTGTACTAGTATTATGATTGTGCAATGCACGGCTTAATAGAAAATATTTTGATAATATAAATAAATTAAATAATAAATAAAATATAAAAGGTATATTATGTAAGTTTAAGCTTGGTATTTTTTGTTCAAAAACAAATATTATAAAATATTTTAGAAACTACGGCAAATTGTTAAAATAGTATAACAATTATTAATGAAATCTCTCTCTCTCTTACAATTGTATATAAAGTATTGTTCTTTGCTCGAGTAAAAAAAAAATGCTCAAGTATATAAAGTATTGTTCTTAAAGGACTCAAACAATTACATAACTTAACCGGAGGTTTTTCATTTGCCCAAAAAAAAAAAAAACATAATTCTCTTCTAACTTATATAGTTACATATGAATTGTGTTATGCACTTGAAGAGTATAGACTAAATGGTATTTTTTTTTCAAACCTTTATGTAGATTTACATTTTGATATGGTAATGATCTCTTTTATATAAATCAAATCTCCTTCAAGATGAATGGAAAGTTGTGACAATTTAATATGGATCTCCTTCAAGATGAGTGGAAAGTCGTGAAAATTTAATATTAAAGGAGTCCTAAGAAATAAAAAGGATATAGACAATTGTTAAAAAAATTATTAGTTCAAGCAAAGTTGCATAATCATATTGAGGTGTGGATTCTTTTTCATGATGTAGATTTAATATTACTTGGTTATAGCAATCTTGTGAAGGAATATGTTGTTGATATTCATAACATGCTATGTCTTAGAATTTTTTTTTCATGAATATTGATATTTGTAAAAACCAAAATGAAAATTAATTATAGTGAAATTTAAATAAAAATATTACATGCTCATAATGTTAGATAATCTCTTCCATACCCATATAATATTATTAACCAAAAAAAAAAAAATAGTAACATAAAAAATTTAGTATTTTACTATTCAAAAAATTAATTTAATTTAATAATGCACATATAAACATAACACAAATACAGTCTAGAAATAAAAAGATGAACCTCTTGTTGTAGGAAAGAATACAAACTTTGATAATTCATCAATAATAAATAAAAATATTTATAGAGGTTGTTATAATGGATTTCATGGGTTTAAAATTACTTATGGTTCATAAGCAAAACCTTAAAAAAAAAAAAAATTATAAAAACAAAGAAGAGAAATACATACCTGTAATATAGATAGTAGGTTTGATAAAACATTCTACTATGGATTTCACAAACGTCGAATCGCCTAAGTAATAAAAAAACACAAAACAAAACAAAAAGAGAGTTAGATTTCTTATCAACATAGAAATTATAAGAGAATGAAAATTATTGATAATGTGGAAGAGAAAATTTTGATTAGAACAATTAGTAGTGTTTCTATCCAAAAAAAAAAAAAAAACCTAGAAAGAAGAAGCCATAAAAAGAAGAAAAAGAAACAATGCTTAGAAATATATAAGAATACACTAAAAAAAAAAAAAAAAAAAAAAAAAAGAGAAAATATTAAAGGACAAAGTTTAGTTACAAAATTGGTTGTAGCATTAGGCTACAAACTCACTTAATAGAATAAATATTATTGCATATTTTGAAAATCTAACCGTTAAATTACATGTTCTTTACGCTCTTAATGCACATGTCAATTTTTGTGTCAATCGGATATCATTTACTATATAATCTATAATCTTATATTTTATGGATAATTTTAAATTACAAAAACTTGCAATTTAAAAATTTATTGATGATATAGCTATTTATCTTTAATTTTCTTGAAATTTTATAAATATGGAGGATATAAGAAGAAGATGAAATCCAATGGTGGATTTGTCAAAATTCACCTCCAATAAAAAGATATTGAGTGAGTTTGTAGCCTAAGGCTACAATCGATTTTGTAGCTAAACTTTGTCCAAAATTAAATATACTAAGAATTTGAAATATCTACAAATGGACATATTTATCAGCTTGAGCCTTGAGTTGTCCATCAAATTTGGGTTATTTGAGTAGAATTACAATTTCTAGCAGTTAAAACCCATATGAGTGTAACAATTAAAACAAAAAACAAACGTGATTGATGGTTGTAAGGAAATAGGATAAAAATTGTTGTTTTAAAAAAAATTAATTATCAACGTAGAAATAAATAATAATAAAAACACACACATAGAAGAAGTCGTTATCAACATAACTTTATATTTTGTGCATAATTTTTTTTTTTTTGGATAGGATTTTGTGCATAATTTTAAATTATAAAAACTTGCAATTTAAAAAATTTATTGATGACATAGTTATTGATCTTTAATTTTCTTGAAATTTTGCAATTATAGAGGATATAAGAAGAAGATGTAATCCAACAATAAATTTATCAAAATTCACCTCCAATAAAAAAACATTAAATAAATTTATAGTTTAAAATTACAATTAATTTTGTAACTAAACTTTATCTTCAAATTATTAGCTTACGTGCCTCTAATTGCCCCCATATAATTTCTCGTCAATGTAGTTGCAGAGAACCAAAGGATCCATGTGGAATATTATTCCCATTTCCCAGCCAGGTGTGGGCCACATAAACCAAATATTTGGTTTCCGATTCTGGTGATGATGTGAAAAACAAAACCATTTTTAGTCGTTGTAAATTACATTGTAAGAGTTATTAATTTTTCTTCGATAATATATATATATATATATATTTCTTTTCTTTTTTTTTTAAATTCATTTTTTATTTGTAAGAGTTATTAATTTTTCTTCGATAATATATATATATATATATATTTCTTTTCTTTTTTTTTTAAATTCATTTTTTATATATTTTTTTGTTGTTGTTAATCCTATATAAAAGAAAAGAAGAAAATTATCAAATGTTAGAAAGAGTCCCAAAGAGGAATTAGTTAAACTTTCAAAGAGTATTGAATGTCTTTGCAAAAATTTGTCTTTGTGTAAGTTTTGTCAAAATAAATTTGACACTCAAAAGAAAAGTATTTTGTCAAATACTTTGCGATAAATCTCACAACACTCAAGTAGAATACTCAGAAGTGTTATCAACAAAATAAAAGCTTTTATTGATACTTAATACATTACACACTACTTTCTATCTCTCTCTTGCTATTTCCCTTACAATTGTTGAATACTAATATTTATAGAAATAACATTTATCGAACTATCACACACTTCTAGCTATATCACTTCTTGGATACAATACTTCTATCTGCATAACCGTAGAACTTACGAAGGAGATAAGAAGACAAAGCATTAAATGCTTTCACTTAAAAGCTATTCAGCAGAGTCGCAATTGTTGAAACAAGGAGAAAAAGTGAAGGATCAAGTAAAGTTATTAAAAATTATTTATTTTGGGTGAGTTTTAATAAGTATTACTATTTACTTAAAAAAGAAATTAAAGTTGCTAAAAATTATAGCTTTAGGAACATAAAAAACTACTTTATTTATTTTAACAACTTACTTTATAATACATCGAAGAGTCTAAAATTATTATCTTTTCATTTAAATATTCTTTTTTATTACTTTTTTTTATTACTTTTTATTACTTTTCATCTAAAATATTATTTCTTGTGGGAGAGGTTGAGCGTGTGGGAGACTAATAAAATATTATTGGCAGCAAAGAACTCTCAGCTACAGTGGGCTGCTATCACTAGCAGCCAACGGTAGCAATGAGTTAAAAAATTATAGCAATAAGTCAAAATAACAACTTTGTTGTAAAAGTTTGTTTTTAGTGTTTGGGTAGCTAAAATGACTATGAATGGTTAGTAGAACTTGGCCTCCCACGTTATTAGTATTCTTCACAATTTCTCCACACCTTGCTTGTAGTCACACATGCAAAACATTTGAAACATTTGATTGCCATCCTAGTGGTCTAGAGTCGATGATGACTCTACAGTCTTATATAAAGGAAAAGAAAAGAAAAAAAAAAAAGATAGATCTTTTATTGAATTTAGAATTGAAGTTGGAAAACCGTCGTTACTTTTTCATATAGTTTGACCAAATTGCTACATGCTCTCTTGAGTGTATACGTTTAGATTTTCTATGAGAGCGTATATAACAGTTATATATGATTTGTTTGTTAGTAATGCAACTACTAACATAGGCCAAAGGAGTAGGGATATTATATCGGAGTTTGAACTTTATACTAGTGAGAAAGTGGCACCTAGAACTGAACAATTTGATGTTTTGGGTTGGTGGAAGCGTAATGCTAGTAAGTATCCTACCTTGCAACGTATTGCAAGGGATATTTTGGCTATTCCTATGACAATAGTTGTCTCAGAGTCGGCTTTTAGCACTAGCGGGAGATTGTTGAGTCCACACTGTAGCCGTCTTCATCATGATACCTTAGAAGCATTGATGTGTGGGCAGAGTTGGTTATGGAGCGAACTTAAAGGTGTACTAAAAGATGCTACCATTCAAAACATTCTTGATGATTATGAAGAAGATGAACTGGAGGAAAGTCATGCCATGGAGCTTTCAGACTAATGGATAGGTATTATTATCCTTGATTTTGGTCTATGTTTGGAATAGCATTCCCTTTCTATTTGAGACAATGGTATTTCTTAAATTCTTTGTTAGAAATTTGTTGATTTTGTACTTCTGATAGTCTGATTTATATACTTTCTAAAGGAATGCATTGCTTACCTGTTTACTTGAAAACTACATAGATAATGAGTTCTTTGAGAACATAATTTTGATGATATAATCATTTGATAATGAGTTCTTGTAAATTGACAAACTGTTTGTGTTGACAATAAATTTCATCTGGTAAATTGACAAACTGTTTTCAGCTTACGGTTGTATGCTGGATGACAATAAATTTCATCTGGTAAATTGACAAACTGTTTGTGTTCTTGTTCAAGCTGGAGGATTAGATTAAAAAACTTTTCATGTTTAGTTACAATATGTAAAAGAAAGTGAATGCTTGGTCTGATAAAAAAATTACACTTGTTTACTACGTAAAAGGTATTGAATTTGTTTACTCTCAAACAAATATGTAAAAAAAATTACACAAACGATCTCTCTCCACACCAACGGTAGATGTGTAGGTGAATTTTAAGTGTTGGGTTTTGATAATTTTGATGTTTTGGATGCATAAGTTAGTAAATTTTTATGAGCTTGGGAGGTTTCTTATTCTTTGCTTTTGTTTGGAATGCTTAGGCTATAATGGGTTCTGTTCATTCATTGCATTCTGTCTGTGTGTAGGTGAATTCAGGCGTTAGGATTTGTAAATTTAGATGTTTTAGATGCAAAAGTTAGTAAGTTCTTATGAGCTTGGGGCCTGGGTGGCTTTCTTGTTCTTAGCTTTTGTTTGGAATTCATGGGCTATAATGGGTTCTGTTCACTCATTGTATTCTTTGTGCGTGCAGGTGAATTTAGGAGTTGGGTTTTTTGATTTAGATGTTTAGGATGCAAAAGTTAGTAACATTTTTATTAGCTTGGGGGCTTCTTATCCTTAGCTTTTGTTTGAAGGCATAGGCTATAATGGATTTATCTTCATTCATTGCATTTTGTAATTTTTGGACTTCTCCCTTTATGTCAAAAGAACCGTACCTTTTCTATTTATTAGATTGGCGAGAGTTGTATTTCCTATGATTGTAGGTGGAGCCAATATTTATTGAATGTTATCTTATATTTACCATAAAAATCTAATGAATCACTACATTAGATTTTGTAAAATTTATTTTATTTTATGGATGTTATCTCTGTGGATGCTCATGATAGATTGTTGAAATATATCAATAACAGGGAATCAAGCTCGCATGCTCTCAATGTGTTGGAAGAGGGTGGTGTTGCTGAAAATGGAAGAACAACTGAATTTTTAGAGGCCGAGGAGGACAGCTTCAATTATAAACCAAGTAGTAGCAACATGATACAGATTCAGAGAATTTTTTTGAAAATTTTGGAGATACTTATTCCCAAACTGATGTATGGAATATTATTTATGTTTTGCTCATGTTATATTTCTAGGAAGAATGTGGAGGTTAGAATGAATGCATTTTTCTTGATTGAGGAATTTATGTTGGAATGAAAAAAGAAGCAAATACAAAAAAATATATATATATATATATATATATTATATATTATTAGTTTTTTTTTCAAGATTGGTTAGTTTTTATGTTAAAATGTTTTGGATTAAAAAAAAAAAAAAATTTAAATGGGTTTCGGGTTTCGGGTAGGGTATGGATATCCATGGATAATATATTCGGGTAAGATGCGGGTATGGATATTAATGGGTATTGATAATCGGGTATCCATGGGTAAACTTTTTGAGTCGGGTATGGGTATACCCGATCCATACCCTACCCATGGCCATCCCTAAATTATAACCAAGAAAAAATTACACTTTACCCTCTTAAACTATACTATCTTTTACACTTACCTCATAAACTATGAGAATGTATACTTATTTCTCTAAATTAAACATTATTTTACACTTACCCCCTAATTTAAAAGAATACACAATTTGCACCCTTAAAAAAAAAGTTAGTAGTGTTGGCGAAACATATGCAGTCCCCAAAATTTTAAAAACTCTTATGTATATAATTTTTTTTTAAATACTTATGTATTTTTTTTTAATAGATCTCTTATACAAGTGAAATGGAAAATTAGCTAGGCTTAGAACACCCTAAGGGTGAGTTCGGCATTAGTTTTAAGTTTTATCTTTTAACTTTTATGTGCAGCTTTTTAAAATTTTACTTTTTTCCTTCCTTTTCTCACTTTTTCAAAAATTTTAAGGTACAAGCATGAGTGATGCTAGCCATAGCCCAGGGGTTCAAATGAACCCCCTAACAAGAAGTTCAACAGTAACTTAGTGTGATTCTGCAGAAGTTGTCTAATTCAGATTCAGAGAAATCTCCAATTCACACACCACGGTCCAATAAAGACATTCCATCAAACACTACGTTAACAGTGACATTTCCAAAGTCTGTCAAACTGGAATCTCCTAGGTTTCGAGGGAAGGAACCAGTAGCTTGGGTGTATAAGGCAAATTAGTACTTTGGTACTACAAAACCTCTGATCCTGAAAAGTTTTTAATGGCTGCGTTCCACATGGAAGGTGAACCTTTGATATGGTTTCAAGATGGAGAAGAAGCAGGTCTATTTAGGGATTGGTCAGCATTTGTTCAAGTACTGCAAGTGAGGTTTGGAAGCACTGCTTATGATGATCCGATGGAAGCATTAACAAGATTGAGGCAAACAACTAGTGTGATTGCTTACAAAAGTCAATTTGAAGCTCTCTCAAACAGGATTAAAGGTCTCTCTGAATCTCACAAACTTAGCTGCTCCTTGAGTGGGCTCAAGACTAGCAATAAGGATGTTTGCCCCTCAAACCTTGAATGTAGCCTTTGGGTTGGCTAAAATCTAGGAGGAATACTTACTCAACTCCAAAAAGGATCTAAATCCTTTCAAGAAGTTACCAAACCTTCTATTCTTGGGGCACCTCCTAAGCTTGATTGGAGGGGAGTGTAGAAAATGAGATTACCACTAAGGAAATTGACACCTGCTCAGATGGATGAAAGGAGAAAACAAGGTCTTTCTTTTAATTGTGATGAGAAGTACCAAGCTGGTCATCAATGCAAAGATGGAGCAAAGGTGTTTTTGTTAGAAGGTTTTCCTATTACCAATGAATCATCATCCCAAGCACAGCTATTAGAATTAGAAGACAATGAAGTGGAGGTTCAAGTGGAGCAAGAATTGGGAAATAATGGTCTAGAAGTTGAAATTACCCTCTATGCTTTAGTGGGTAGTCCTTCTCCAAATACAATGAGGGTTAGAAGCAAGATTAAGGAATTGGGGTTAGTTTCCCTTATTGATTCATGGAGTACACATAATTTCCTTGATCTTTCTGTGGTGTTAACTTTGAAGTTGCAGATAGAGACTTCCCAAATGATGGAAGTAAAGGTGGCTAATGGGGCTGTGATTCAGACTAAGGGTGTTTGTCCTGGTGTATCCTTATGGATGCAAGGTCATCAATTCTTGGTTGACTTGAATGTTCTTTCTTTGGGGGGCTGTGATGTGGTGTTAGGGACTCAATGGTTGAGCACTTTAGGGGAAATCTCATGGGATTTCAAGCTGATGACTATGAAGTTTTGGTATCATAAGGTTCTTTAATTTTAGGAAGTGAGGAGATGTTTAGAACTCCCTTCAAGAAAGGGTTAATCTTGTAGATAACCACACCTGAGTGATTCAACTTCATTAGCTTTGATACCAATGTTAAGCTCCTAAGCTTTTAGGTGAACATTAATGGGGAATAGGGAAATGTGAGTGGTTGTTTCGAGGGAACCAATCCTCCTTAGAATAGAGAAGAGACAGAGAGAGAATTAGGGAATCAAGAAGAGTAAAATGGTATTATTTCTGTTATCCTCTGATGTACACAATACAGCCCTGTTATAGCTAATTCCATACCTTTTGGCAGTTACTAACCTTCTAACTAACTTTCCCGTCATTTTATGCTAACTGTACAACCACCTGTAACAGCTTATCTATATAATCAACACAACACAATCACACAACAACCTATTACTACCCAATTACAATATCATATCTATACAGGGTCTGTTATACAGAGTCTTAACATACCCTTCCCCATCTAAAGGACCTTGCCCACAAGGTGAGGAAACTTGAGCTTCAACAGATACAATGATTCCCAATTAGCATCCTCAGGTGCAGAGCCCATCCATTGTATTAGAACTTCAGTAACAGACCTAGTCCTCAAAGTCTTAGTTCTGTTTTGCAGAACAGCTACAGGTCCTGAAATGATTTGTCCCGTCTCATCTAATGGTGGTAAAGTTGGCAGTGGAGAAACTTGCTGTCCCAACTTCAGCTTTAAACAGGAAACATGAAAAACTGGGTGTATCTTACTGTCACTAGGTAAATCCAGCCTATAGGCTACCTCCCCCACCCTTTGAAGCACTTGGAAGGGGCTATAAAACCTTGGAGATAACTTCCATTTCTTTTAAGAAGCTAAAAACTTTTGTTTATAAGGTTACAGCCTCAAAAACACCCAATCACCAACCTTAAAAGACCTCTTAGTTCTGTGTTTATCTGCAAAAAACTTCATTCTCTCTTGAGCAGCCACTAGATTAGCCTTTGAGATAGCCAAAATCTGTTGCCTCTAAGTGAGAAGAGAATCTACTGCTGCCACCCTTGAAGTGCCTGGAATATAATCTTGAAGTCTAGGAGGAGGATAGCCATATAATGCTTAAAATGGGGTGAGTTTAATGGAAGTGTGAAAATTGGAATTAAACCAATACTTAGCCAATGAAATCCAATCAGCCCACCTATGAGGTCTTTCTCTAACAAAAGCTCTCAAGTATTGTTCTAAGCTTTTGTTCACAATCTCAGTTTGGCCATCAGACTGAGGGTGATATGTAGTAGACATGTCCAAATCAACATCAAACACAGCACCAAGCTTTTATTTTTTTAATAGTAGAAGCTTGGATAGTCTGTGATTTGTCAAGTTACATTTTTTGGTTTCATATAATTCTTGCAGCCTTGTGCAATGTGATGTAATTCCAAGTTTTTAAACTAGGCTGGATAATATTTTGGGTTTTTTTGGGTCTATTTTGTTCCCCTTGATATAGAATTTTTGAAATGTATCAAAACGATAAGACATAAAATAAAAATACTAATAAACCATGTGAACAATTCAAATCTAGCTTTTGTCAAATTAAAGCCACCAAATCCAACAGAGCCAGATTTGGATAGTCCCAACACCTCAATGCCGGTACATTTTCCAACTATGCTTTGAGAAGATAAGATACTGATGGTAGCGTGGGTACCCTTAAAAAGTTTTGAGTTTTTACACAAATAATAATTAGGTCTATGACTGTATACCTGGATTTTCGAAATTTTCCTTGTTAATTCCAAGACTCTTTATATGTGTGTGTTCTCATTGTCCTAAGAGGTAGAGAGTTAAGAATAAGGCGTGCTTTACACTTTTGAGGAAGAGAGAGAAAGAGAGTATAATTTAAACTCTTTCACAGGGAAGAGTTTGGTAGGGCTTGTTAATGGCGATTTGGTTGAAGGTTTGGCTGCAATAAATTTGAGAGTTCGAGGGTATATTGCATTGGGTCTGGTCTTTCTTTGCTTTATATATATCTAACTATAAGCCAAAGAGAGAGAGAGAGAGAGAGAGAGAGAGAGAGAGAGAGAGAGAGAGATAGCGGTATTTCTGGGGAAGAAATTTGCTTTGCTTTGTTCTTGGAACAAGTGGTGGTTTCAGTCAGAGAATATCTGGGTTTTGATTCCAAACCCTAAAAATGGGCCACCCATTTGGCTCCATTTCAATTAGAGAATTTTTTATCCCAGACAGATGGTCCGACCCATAGTTTTAAAAACCGGATTGGACCGTCCGGTTCAACCGGTTCAATCGAGAACCGGACACCAATCCGGTCCGGTTATTCATAAAAATCGAAAATGAAAGAAAAACCGAAAATAACCGGTAACCGGAGGTTCAACCGGAAAAATCGAGAATCGAAATGGTTGAACCGGTTTTGCAACGGTCTGCAAAATGGGTGGAACAGATCTGAAACCAAACATTTTGTAGCAAAGATCTATTTCTTTTTTTCCTTAGATCGGCGTCTACCTGTGATGACTGAAGGCTTTGGTGAACATGGCATCAAAGCTAGCCTCTTGAGCAGTCAAAATTCCTAACCTTGCCTGAAAACACACATCTTCACAAAGAGAGAGGCAAAGAAGAGATGGTTGAATATCTTCACAGATACACACATATCTTCACAAATAGAGAGAAGAGATGGTTGAAAATCTTTGTTTGGATGTGAGAGAGGAGGACCACAATACACACGAAATTAAATTGATCCATTTTTCTTATGAGAGCTTCTTCTTAGTTTGTAAGAGAGAGACTGGTTTGCACAGTTTGTAAAACTGTGGTGTGCCGTGCTCTGCCTCTGCTGCTTGTTCAGTGTGCACACTTTACACAATAGTCAATAACACAATGAGAGCCACACATTTTATTTTTATTGTTTTTTGAGAATCAATGACAGCCACAACTTTTTAATTTTCCTTAGCCTAAGACTTTACTTTTGCCTTTAGTACTTAAGGGGCAGCGTGAGCAACTCACGTGGATTGGGCCCCATCCCTTTTACATTTAGTTAAGATAATTATGATATAAAAAAAATAGTGATTTTAATAATTAATTAAGTGAATAATTTTAAAATTTACTTAATTTTTCTTTAAAATGAATGCATAATACATAGACCATTTTAAGGGAAAAAAATAAACCTAAAAGAAGGGTGTCACTAAATGTTATGTTTTGAAAATAATTTTTGGTTATTGTTTATTTATATTTGGTTATTGTTTATTTTCTACATGTANCTCAAAATTGGTTAAAAAAACCCATCTAAACCAATCAATTTTCGGGAAGCAATGAATGAAGTGGAAAGTCTTGAGCAAGATGTTGAAGCGGGTAATTTTCTAAAACTATATATTTAAATTGTATATTAGTTTATTGTTCTTTGTTTATTAGTTTACTAACATTTTGTGTATTTATTTTCATAAAATTGATGAAATTGGCAACAGAGAAAGAAGATTAAGTGAAGACTTGGAGTGTGAGCTACAAAATAGAATTGGGAGGGGGAGAACTATAGCATTGGCTGGACAGACCTATTTTTTTTTTTTTTGTTGCTTTCATGCTCATTTAAACAATTTCTTGTTGGGTTTACAATTAATACTTGTTTTGGATTTGTAATTCATTTCATGCTTTGCTTTAGACTTGTTTACTTCATGGCTTTGATAATTGAAACTTGAAATTAGAAGGCATGACTAGAATTGCTTTGAGTATGAGTAAATCCTTTTTGCTTTGTACCTGGTGTTTCACATAAACTCTTTACTTCATATTCTTGATCTAAAGTGAGGACTGAAAAGCATTAGATTTTGATAGTTAAAACATTTAAGTTGCTTGCCACTCTATCTTATTCAAAGTACTTGACTTCATTACATGTTTGATGTATACCTGAGAATTTGAAATAGTGATATTACTGATATATTTTGAATTATATGGTGATATATATGTTGAATTTTTATATAGCAGGTGAATTTTTATACACTGCACTGCACATGTGACTGCAAAAATGAGGTGCGGTACAGTTATGATTTTGGCTAAACCGCACCACAAAGTGTAATGCTAAAAATGGCCTAAAACTGCACTGCATCGCACCGCGAACACCCCTAATTCTGAGGCTTAATTGACTCATTAAGATACTGAAATTATTGAAGAAATGACGGTGGAAGAGAACAAAGATGAAGAAGCCCAACTTTCCATGGAAGGCTCGACAAAGAGAAAGCTGGAGTTTCTTTATGGCGACACCGTAATTGTTAATTCTAAATTGGAAGAAGACGATTAGGAATTCTGGTTTGAGTTATTCAAGTTGCAGGATGTTGATTTGGACATGTCTAATCATATCACCCTCAGTTTGATGGCCAAACTGAGATTGTGAACAAAAGTTTAGAACAATACTTGAGAGCTTTTGTTAGAGAAAGACCTCAAGGTGGGCTGATTGGATTTCATTGGCTAGTATTGGTTAATCCAATTTTCACACTTCCATTAACACACCCCATTTTAAGCATTATATGGCTATCCTCCTCCTAGACTTCAAGATTATATTCCAGCACTTCAAGGGTGGCAGCAGTAGATTCTCTTCTCACTAGAGGCAACAGATTTTGGCTACCTTAAAGGCTAATCTAGTGGCTGCTCAAGAGAGAATGAAGTTTTTTGCAAATAAACACAGAACTAGAGGTCTTTTAAGTGGGTGATGGTGTTTTTGAGGCTGTAACCTTATAACAAAGTTTTAGCTTCTTAAAGGAAATGGAAGTTATCTCCAAGGTTTTATGGCCCCTTCCAAGTGCTTCAAAGGGTGGGGGAGGTAGCCTATAGCTGGATTTACCTAGTGACAGTAAGATACACCCAGTTTTTCATGTTTCCTTTTAAGCTGAAGTTGGGACAGCAAGTTTCTCCACTGCCAACTTTACCACCATTAGATGAGACGGGACAAATCATTTAGAACCTGTACTGTTCTACAAACCAGAACTAAGACTTTGAGGACATGTCTTTACTGAAGTTCTTTACAATGGATGGGCTCTCACCTGAGGATGCTATTGGGAATCATTGTATCTGTTGAAGCTCAGGTTTCCTCACCTTTGGGCAAGGTCCTTTAGATGGGGAGGGGTATGTTAAGACTCTGTATACACAACCCTGTATAGATATGATATTGTAATGGGTAGTAATAGGTGTTGTGTGATTGTGTTGTGTTGATTTATAGATAAGTTGTTAAGGTGGTTGTACAGTTAGCATAAATGCGGGAAAGTTAGTTAGAAGGTTAGTAACTGCAAAGGGTATGGAATTAGCTATAACAGGGCTGTATGTGTACATAGAGGATAACAGAAATAATACCATTTTACTCTTCTTGATTCCCTAATTCTCTCTCTGTTCTTCTCTATTCAAGGAGGATTGGTTCCCTCGAAACAACCACTCACATTTCCCTATTTCCCCATTAATGTTCACCTAAAAGCTTAGAAGCTTAACAGTTGCCCACCATTTAATGTGGATGCAGCAGGCTACACTAGGCTAAAAGCTTCCCTAATGTCTGCTGACTTTCTTTCTCTTCAGGCTCCGGCTCTTACATAGAACACTGTGGGGTATTTTGACTTATCCACTCCTTTCCTTGGGGGCTTTCTTCCTCGGACCCTTGGCCCAGGGCATTCCTCCACCAATGCTGTAACCTTTCAACTTCCTCCTTAGTCCTCGAGAACCCCCCCCACACACACACACACTATTCTCTTGGTATTCTTCCCGCATCTCACACACATCGTGAGATCTATAAAGTCATTAGTTGGAAATCTTTGGTCAACATCTCAAGGCCACTCCAAAAATATTTATCCATGTTACAAACAAACAATAAAATAAATCCCATTATTCATAAGATTGTCAAATGCTTAAATTTGAATAATATTTTAAAATAAAATTAAATAAAAAATCTTTAAAAAAAAAAAAAAATCACCTTGCTCAATGGTTTTACAAATCAAAGTTTGTAGTTGATCAAGCCTGTACGACTATATTTATAAGGCAGACCCGCAGACCAACGGTCCATCCGATTGGTCAAAACGGTTAAAAAACGTAACGGACCCGATATCCCTACTTTAACCCACAGTGCACCCGCCCTTACCCTATCAGCACCTATACACACACTTCCAACAGAAATATCCAAATCACACGGACGATAAACCCCAGGAAAAAACGCGCTCTCTCTCTCTCTCTTTCTCTCTATCAATAGCTCAATACCTTCCCTAAAAAAATACCATTTTATTATTCGTTAAACGAAACAGAGACTCTCAGGTTGAGAAAGTCGGTTACTTGGTCTCAGTTTCAGAAAGAATTCAAACACAGAGAGAGAGAGAGAGAGAGAGAGAGAGAGAGAGAGAGAGAGAGAGAGAGAGAGATGGGAAACATATCGTGTGTGTTTTGTGGGTGCGTAGAGCAAGCGAGCGTAGGAGTGGTGGAGAGGTGGGGCCGGTTCGAGAGATTGGCTGAGCCTGGCCTTCACTTCTTCAACCCTCTCGCCGGTCAATGCTTCGCCGGTTATCTCTCCACCAGAATTTCCTCTCTCGATGTCAAAATCGAGACCAAAACCAAGGTCTCACACAAATTTCGATTTTTTTTTTTTTTTTTTTGGAATTTTAGATTGCGAATCTTTGTTCATTGTGCGTTTAACGCTGAAATGGCGTCGTTTTTGGCTGTTGAGAAAATTTGGAGAATTCGGATACTGTTTTGAAATTAGGTCAGGTTTTGAATTTGTGGAGTCGATTGGAAATGAAAACAGAGTCTGTTTGTTGGTTTGTTTGTAGTGAATGTGATATAGTTGTTTTCGCGATTTGTTAAGGTTGGTTGGAGCAACATCGCTTCTACATAGGTCTACTACTGATATAATTTTCATTATGCGCCAATAGGTACATGTTATGTCAACAATTGTGAAGAAAAAAATATGTGCGCTTAAAGTTAATGTAATTGGAACCGTGAATGGATTTGTTTGAAATTTGTTTGGTAGTTCCTTTGTGGAAATTATGTAGTGGTTGAGAATTTCTTTTTTTTTTTTTTTTGTAGGGGAAAACAGAGTTTGCAGTGTGCCTTTTCAATTAGAGGGTCATAGCTCATAAATGTAATGTAAAGTTTGTTTGTTTGTTTCCTTTAGTGCATAAGGAACTAATAGATTAGTGGGAGGATTGTGATTATGAGGAGGCGAGAGCTCCTGTGCATAACGCATGAATGAAATGCATCCATTTCATGTTATAATTTTTTAGAAATTGCTCATGTCACTGTATCATACCCGTACCTGTACACGTGTCTGTGTTCGTGCTTCCTAGGTCTGTAGTGTCATTGGTGCTCTTCTTAGTGAAATTTTGAAAACATTGAGTGTGACACATTTTTTTTGTGCACGTTTGAGGATGCACTTCTAAGAAGGGTGAATGTAGAATATGGTTTAGGACAATGCTACATTGCTACTCCTTCAAGTCAAATAAAATTTGAACTTCGAGAAGCATTCTCTTTCTATCTGCTTGTTTGGGACAGCTTATTTTCATTGGTTTATTGGGCTTAAAAAATAAGCTGGATAACTTGGTCTAAATATTATTACATCAACACGGAGCTTTACCTATTGTAAGGTATATTAAAATTTTGAGTTGTCACTTGTCAGTATGGTTTAGTGGCTTTATTTATTTTATTTGTAGGTATATTTCACAATATCTATTGTAAGGTGAGACATATTGTTGTTCTATCAGAGTAATTAGTTATAACAACTGATTCTACAGGACAATGTTTTTGTGCAATTGGTTTGCTCAATTCAATACCGAGTTATTAAAGAAAATGCTGATGATGCATTTTATGAGTTGCAAAATCCCAAAGAGCAGATCCAGGCTTATGTATTTGATGGTAACTTTCTTAGTTTCGGCTTGTTTCTTGTATAAACTCTCCCATTCTTTCTTGATTTTTGCCCTTTCTCATAGATGTTTTTCATTTGCATTTTAAGTTGTTCGAGCTCTAGTTCCAAGAATGAATTTGGATGATCTCTTTGAACAAAAGGGCGAGGTTGCTAAATCTGTCTTGGAGGAACTTGAGAAGGTATCTGGATGCTTTTTGTTAGATAATCAATTACTTTTTAATGTCACATGTGTATTATGTTAATTGTATGTCTTGTTGCATCTGGGGCCTTTTTTCTTGCTTGTTTATTGTCTCCTAGCAATCTATGATTTCTTGTTTTGATTCACTTGGTTTCCATAACTGGATGCTTTCTTCTTAATTGTGCACTACACATCTTTTCCTGCTTTAACATATGAAATTTTATGATGTGTAAGCTTTCAGTTCTTTATAAATGGTGTTAAACAAGTTTTGAAAATATTGTGTTGATGAGATAGTCAATTGAAGGTAGGAATAATGTTAGAATGCTAAGAACTTTGAAGGGAAACTAGTGCTCTATGTGCCTGCATAGTTGTGTGACGGCACATTGGCATCTTTTTTGTGGAAATTTTTACTTATCAAAAAGAAATTAAAAAGGAAAAAGAAGAAAAGAGAAAGACTGCTCTCTCAGGCTCTTGTGCACTGGCCTCTACACGTTTTCATAACTTATAAGTGAATTGTTCACCAAATCATCTGGTCTGGACTCTGGACTGCTACTCCTATAGGCTAATAGCAACTTATTGTGCCATTGCTTAAATTGTTTTATTTGACATGGTGAAATATCCGTCAAAAGATAAAATTGTTTTCATCTGCTTTTATGCTTTTTTTCTCCATTATGAAATATGTAGCCACCTTGTGTAAATGCATAAGGATTTATACATCATAAGTTGAAATCATTGCTCAGGTGATGGGAGCATATGGATATAGCATAGAGCACATGTTAATGGTTGACATAATACCTGATCCCTCTGTGCGCAGGGCAATGAATGAGATAAATGCAGGTAACCTTTTACATTTTCCTACTCTTTTTACCTTTTTTATTTTATTTTTGCTGAATAGCATATCTGGACTTGATTTCTCATTTTAACATATTGTTGAAACATACATATTTTGAGACTTAACTGGATGTTGCTCCTTTTGTAAGTGGGGAGGGATGGTTGGTTGACTTAGGTCTTAGGTTTGGGGGTTCATGTCTTTTTTTCTTTTTTTCTTAAAAAAAAAAAAAAAAAAAAAAAAAAAAAAAAAAAAAAAAAAAAAAAAAAAAAAAAAAAACTTATTGAAGAAAAGGAAAAAAATTAGGTCTTAGGTTCAAGTGTTTTTGTACTAAGTATTCGAAGATCAACCATGTCTGACTGATTAGTGGTACATGAAAAGCTACTTGCATGAATAAAGCTTAATTTAGCCCCTGGTCTTGAGGGCCAAATTTAAAGAAATCTCCTATAGAAGATTTTGGACTATATATTGTAAAGCAAAAAAAAGATTGTTATGTAATTCCTCCCAACCATGGTAAGCGGGGAAATGTATTTGGTATCTCTCTCTCTCAATTGGGAGCAATCTATCAGAAGGCTGGGCCCATCGTCAATTTGTAGATTCAAAGCATTTGCTCAATAATGAAAGAAAAATTAGGTTTCTCATGGTTTCCTGTTAGTTTCTTTAATTCAATGTCATTTCTCATTGTTTTCTTTGTACTATAAGAAGTATATCATAAATCCTGGGCTAGTGTATGCCGTAATATCTCCAATTATTCTGACAACAGACTTCTCAAAAACTTGTACATGATTCATTAATACTGCAATTTTATAATTGAAAGTTTGTTACATCATCTTCATGAGTTCCGGAATGGGAACATATACTAGCTTCAGCCCCCTTCAGGCATTGTTTGTCACTTTATGCACTCCATTTTGAACGTTTTCTCAGTTTTTTTTTTTTTTTTTTTTTGGGTTCCAACTTTCAATGTATCTGTAGTGGTCAATTATTACCAACGTATACCCTAAGTTTGGATGGAGGGAGATGAGGGAAGAGTAGAGGAGAGGAGAATGGAAGATAACTAAAATGTAAATTTTAGTATATTCCAGCCACTTTTTCCTCTACTCTCCTCTCCTCTCCCTCTGTTCCAAAGATATCATTATTCTGTTTTTATGTATACATTTATAGTTTGGGGATAGAGGGATTTGAACCCTGGATGTCTCCTTTAGAAACACCAGGACGTGCCAAACATACCATTGTTCTTGCTACTGATGGAAGTTGAAGAAAGTCTGGTCCATTATCCTGAGTTTGCATGTAACTAACTATTCTAATATTGTTTCACTTTTACAGCTCAAAGACTTCAGCTAGCTAGTGTATACAAGGGAGAATCAGAGAAGGTGCTCATAGTCAAAAAAGCAGAAGCTGAAGCTGAAGCCAAATACCTAGGTGGTGTTGGTGTGGCCAGGCAGAGGCAGGCAATCACAGATGGCTTGAGAGAGAACATTGTGAACTTCTCTCACAAGGTGGAGGGCACCTCGGCAAAGGAAGTGATGGATCTGATCATGGTCACTCAATACTTTGATACGATTAAAGACCTCGGCAACTCTTCAAAGAACACTACTGTGTTTATTCCTCATGGCCCTGGTCATGTTAGGGATATTGGTGATCAGATACGTAATGGTGTGATGGAGGCAGCCAGTGGTCAGGTAAGTGTTGAGTAATTTATGTACAGTTAACCTCCGAACATATGGCCCTCTATTTGATATATTACGATGAAAAAAATTCCCTTTTTTTCGTGTTGAATTTTGAGCAAAAGGATGGTGTTTATATTGGTATAGTAATATAGTGCTGATATATGGTCAATGAGATTTCAGCTGGTTTTTCTTCTACTGTACAAGGATGCTAATTATAAGGATTTTGCTTTTGGTACGTGGAATAATACTGAGCTTGCATATATGCTGTTTATTTCTTAATTGGCACTGGTGTAAATTTCAAATAGAACTAGTTTTTTTTTTTTTTGAAACTCAAATAGAACTAGTTTTGGTTCACCATTTATTTAGTTACCTCGGCAAAGGAAGTGATGGATCTGATCATGGTCACTCAATACTTTGATACGATTAAAGACCTCGGCAACTCTTCAAAGAACACTACTGTGTTTATTCCTCATGGCCCTGGTCATGTTAGGGATATTGGTGATCAGATACGTAATGGTGTGATGGAGGCAGCCAGTGGTCAGGTAAGTGTTGAGTAATTTATGTACAGTTAACCTCCGAACATATGGCCCTCTATTTGATATATTACGATGAAAAAAATTCCCTTTTTTTCGTGTTGAATTTTGAGCAAAAGGATGGTGTTTATATTGGTATAGTAATATAGTGCTGATATATGGTCAATGAGATTTCAGCTGGTTTTTCTTCTACTGTACAAGGATGCTAATTATAAGGATTTTGCTTTTGGTACGTGGAATAATACTGAGCTTGCATATATGCTGTTTATTTCTTAATTGGCACTGGTGTAAATTTCAAATAGAACTAGTTTTTTTTTTTTTTGAAACTCAAATAGAACTAGTTTTGGTTCACCATTTATTTAGTTCCTTTTTTTTATACGAATGGGAATCACTGTAAATTTTAGATTAAATTACTAATTTGGTTCACAAAGTATTAGGCAAAGATTAATATGATCCCTTAATTATTAATCGTATCAATTAGGTCATTTAACTTATAAAATGAAGGAAATGTTATTCTTTGTTTGATAATCTATTTCTCACTCAAGGATATGTTAACTTGATTTTGGAAGTGGAGAAACTAAATTAACAACATTAATAAATTAGAACCAAAATGAATTTTTCCAATAGTAAGAATCAAATTATTAATTGCTGATGAGACTTTTCAAAATTCATGGACCTATTAAAAATTTCAAAAAATATAGAGATGAAACCCAAACACATGGATCAAGTTCATGTGTAACTCCTATATCTTTGCAAAGAAAAGATACATACGAGCCTTTTTATTCTTATGAACAAAAAAAGGGGTAGGAGGGGGCATTAGGGAAGTTCATGTGTAACTCCTATATCATTGCAAAGAAAAGATACACATGAACCTCCTTTATTATTATTTTTTTTTAATGAAACAAGAAAAGTGGTAGGAGGGGGCATTAGGGAAGTCACTCTATTCATGTGTATCTTTTCTTGGAAAATATATAGGATTTGTGATGTAGAGTGCACATAAGGCATTTTAGTAACTTACTCTAGACTCCATGAGTTACCTTGCAAATAGGCTTGTGTAAGGACTCGGATCACAGCTTTAGCCCACTAAGAACAGTGTGGGTCAGCCTAATAAGCTCAAAACAATAAATTTATTAGAGAGTGAATTTCACAGGCAAACTACAAGGCCATGTTAGTTTAGGCTCAATAACGATTAGGCTTAAGTTAAAAGGGAAAGAGACATAAATTCAACATGAAATCCTTCCTCGGGCAAATCTGAGGATATATTGTTCATTGTTCATATATCAATCAAGTAAAATCCTTTTACAATGAGTTCTTGTATTTTCTTTTCTCTCTGTTTTCTTTTAATCTCGCATGCCCATTTTTGTGGGGGTCATTTCCTTATATAGTTCCCTCTAATACATCCTAGCCCTCCATCTGTTCGATTCTTAGGGAACCCTTTAGATGTTTGTCCCATTAAGACTTTTCTAGAGGTGGTAGGAGGGGTTGTGAGTTGTGAAGACACTGTTCAAGTGTCATTCCTCCATAAATGCGACATGTTCAGTTGGTGCAGTGCATTAAATATGGAGGCGGCAGTCACATTCCCAGATATTTTTTCTTTCCATTGTATACATGGCTTTGTTACCTTCCTTGGAGCTCCTCTTTCCGGTATGATTAACTACTTAAAATATTCTCGAGGTGCCTCTGCTCCTTGGTCCACATGATGGTTTTCCTTTCTTCCTCAGTCTTCCTATCTGCACGCACATGGATTTTTAATCATCCTCAAATAGGGCCCATAGTCCAAAATTGTGCTTGAATCACTCGCTTCCACAGCTTGTAATGCTTAAAAGTCCATGAGAGGTACGCAATGCATAAGCTGAGTTACACCAAGGATCTCATTAGTTTGTTCTCTCAAAGATCAACAAACTAGGTAGACTCATATACTTGCTAAGTAAGCTCACACCTATTGGGCAAACAACTACATTCATTATTTTATATTTACTAAATCATAATAATTGAGGCCAAAAGTTTTATTTTAAACTAGTTTTGAAGAATCTCATCCGACTTATTATATGGCAATTCATAAGACTATTCATACGATTCATCAATTGACTATTAAGTAGGTTATGTGACAAAATATATATGAATAGTTTTTTAAATTGACACATGGTGGGTTTGAAGAATTTTCCTCCGAATTAGTTTGGAGGAAAACTATATCCTATAACTAATGCTTCTTCAAGTCTCAAATTTAGTAAATCTAGTCATCCAACCACCGTTTCCCTTATATAAACAAACCAACTTGAATTAGATGGACCTGAATGCTTAGGTGGGTGCAAAATCGTATAAGCCCAATCTCCCATGAAATCTAAAGCCATATGCAAAAGGCGTCAAAATTCACTACATAAACCTAAAGGCCCAAAACAAGCTGCCATGCACTGCTCAAGATTGGAGTAGCGGTGGAATCTATTCTTACCACAAGCCATTTACTTACTACTTTCGCAAATAATAGACTAAAATAATACAAATGAAATTGACCCTTTTTTTTTGGGGATAAAAAACAAAAGATCACAAAGAAAGAAGTAACTGGCATAAAAGGGAGCGAGGGACAAAGAGGAGCACAAGTCACAACAGACAGTAACTCCTCATAGCAATAATAAATAAATAAATTTAGTTGTAACTTTATCATGAAGATTTTAAATTCCAATTCATCCATTTTCAAATTTTGAGATTGGTGGATTGAATTTTACAGTATCATTAACATTTAAACAAATATTGATTATTACTATTTTTTTTTTTTATCTATTTAAATTATTGATGTATCAAATTCAAATCAACACCTTCAAAAAAAAAAAAAAAAGTGAAAAATATTTTAAAATTACACGATGAAATTACCCTAAAAACTTTGACATATCTTAATGAAACGTAAACTATAATTCTTTGAAGTCAATGGGGAATGTTTTTGGTGAATGTTAGCCTGTCTTGCTACTAACATGCAACTGAGTCTCTGCCAACCGCCATCACGAGCATTGCTCTGAGATGGGCCTATTCTTTTCCAAATCGTTGGTCCTTCTGCCTCCTTAAGGAGCTCCACACTATTTTTGAGGATCTCTGTCTCTTTCGTAGGTTTTTTATTGTTTCTAATCTAGAGTTTTTATTTTTATTTTTTTGGGTAGAATTAATCTAGAGTTTCTTATTGTTTCTAATCTAGAGTTTGCCATTGTGGGTCTCTCGCTACTCCATTTGGAGCTTTCTACTTGCCCCTTGTGAGTCACTGTCCCTTCCTACCTAGACGTTTTGGCTCGAAAAGCAATAATATTTGCATTTTACTTGGCTCTTAAGCAAAAGTTTGTGTGAAAATCTTCTATTCTTTATTCTCTATGATTAGTTTTTGCCTCTTTACGTTTTATTTTTTTGTAACTATGTATCCAAATTGTTCTATTGTTGACAATATTTTGTTTGTAGTTTTCTTTGAGAGCCTATGTTCCTCCCATCATATACTTTTAAATAATAACAGTTCTGCGACTTATTTTTAAAAGAAAAAGAAAAAAAGAAAAAGGAGGGAATGTCTTTAACAACTCTTTGCGGGTCCTCCTTTTTCAAAATTTTGCTTTTCTGTTAATTCTTATCTTTTAGTACTATAGATCTGTATATCTTTTAGTACTATATACTATACGAGTCTAGAACAAACCCTTCAAACTTATCATATATTTTTATATTGAATAATGAAATTTAAAATTTAATCATTGAATTGCATGTTCTTATTATATTTTTCATGCTTACAAAATTTTAAGAAGATCAAAGATCAATTGCTACTCATCAAACAAATGTTAAAATTTTAATTTTTGTAATCTAAAATTGTGTATAAAAATAAATTCTTTGATTAAATAGTAAATAATATCCGATTTGAACAAAATTTGACATGCATATTAAGAATATAAGAACATGAAATTCAATTGTTAAATTTTTAAAATTTACACCTAAAAAAGAGATATATGATAAGTTTGAAAGATTTCTCTCAGAACTTTATTCTACCGTCTATACTATACAACGTGCATAGCATGAAATTAGCTTGTAAATGGGTTTGAGGTAGAGACAAACAGACAATGATTAAGACTACTGGGCATGTCCAGACCGACCTTAGTTAACTCAATCTTTGGATTGACAAATATTCTATTAAATGCCAAATTTTCATGTTAGACTTAGTTAATCGATGAATCTGTCAAAAATTGTCACCTCTAAATGACACAATCATTTCATCAAAGAAACTAAAAATGTCTGTATATTTCTTTTTCTTTGGTTTTGGGTCTGAAAAGAAAGCTTGATTAGTTCCCCTGCAAGAGGAGATTACACCCACTAAGCTAGAGAAAAGCAACCCCTAATGAGTCCAAATCAAACTATTGAGTATTATAAGTATTACCCATAGCACAAGTCAACTTGGAATCATACTATTGGACCGTTAAAATGGACCCCAGAATATTTGTCTGCTTCAAAATCAAGTACAATTATATGTTTAGGTGAGAAGGGGCATCTTTGTGCCATACAAAATGCAATTATGGAATCGGAGGAATACTAGAAGAGTATAATTGCATTGGTAATGATCATAAATGATGGTTAATGGATGAGATAATTGGGGATTTGATGGGAGCACTAATTCCTTTTCCTTGATTTTCAGGGTTAATTTCCCACTGTAAGATGTAATTATAATGAGTGAATTTCTGGTGAAATGGAATAATATTATTCTTGCCTTTGAGGTTAAATGAGTACCTCTCATGTTTTTACTTTTTAGTAGAGGAATAATTCATTTCAGTAAGATAAAGCAAGCACCAGTAATTCATACTATGATTTTGAAATGATAATCCAAGCTTAAGAGATTTCATTTAAATTATGTTTTTTATTCACACTTCGTTTGTTTCAATGAAAAACCTTGTGTATAGATAGTTTTTTGTGTTTTCTAGTATTTGGTAATGTCATGAAAAATAAATCAAAGGAAAAATATTTTTGATCAACAAAAAAAATATGGCTTATTTTTATAGATTTTTTTTTTTTTTTGAAAAACAATTCTATTTTACAGTAAGCTAAATAAAGAAAGTCAGGAGATTTTTTTTTTCAACTCATTTAAGGTTGCTACCAAATATAGGAAAATAATATAGTTTTATAGAAAATAATTTTTGATAAGGGCAAGACTTAAGTACAGTATTTAAGTGTTATTCCTTAGGTTCTCCTTTTAAAATTCTACTATGTAGATTTTTTCTTATAGGATGGAAGTATATTTTTTAATTAAGTAGCCACATGACCAAATCTTAAAAGAAGAATCTAAGAAACAGCACCTAAGGTATTGTACCTAAGTTTTGTCATTTTGATAAATACCATTTGGAGAGCTGTATATGTGTATTTACTTCTACTTTATATAAATATATTGTTGAATACACAATGGTCAGGATCCTTAAAATAACAAAAGAAAAAAAAAACTTATTTTATTATAATCTTGGAGAGAGAGAGAGAGAGAGAGAGAGAGAGAGAGAGAGAGAGAGAGAGAGAAAATACAAGATAAAAATTTTTCTTGCATAATCTAAGTGTATATATATGTGAACTTGAACCCCAGCCTTTATCATTTCCACCTCACAAGAACTTTGTATTTGTGGAGTGACCATTACGCCAAAAGTGCATGGCGGTCAAAAGAAAGAATATGTAAAATTGCAAGTAAGTTGCACATTTCTCTACCTATAAACACAACACCTCAAGGACGGTATGCAAAAAAAAAAAAAAAAACCAAGCTTTAATCTCAAAATATTGAAGTCGTCTATAGATTGTCGATAGATTAATCAGAGTTAGTCACATATATTCTTTTCTGTCATTTTATTCTATCAAATGTCATACTCTTTATTATCTTCTTAATTACTTTTTTATAAATTCGATTAATGTTCCTTTAGATTTTTTTATTATTATTATTATATATTTTGGTTTACTCGACTTAAATCGACTCATTCTTTTTCCCTCCACGAGGGATACCATCCAAAATTTGAAACAGGAGTTGAAGATTTTACCGTCTAAAGTAAGTGAGCTGGTTAGGTAGCTGAGAATAAAATACAAGTTCCATTCCATCACATGGTAGACTACTTTTGCTATTCACCTTGGTCCCTTTCCGACATACAACGTCAAAGAAAAGTCCTCCCTCTCTCAATTTCTTCCCACTAACCCAATATATGATTGGTAAGCGTATTTTTGTGGCCCCTAATCTATGAGAAAAAAGAAGATTTGAATCTAAAAAAGTTTATCATACTATCCTCTGTAAATAATGCACTTACAATGTGATTAAAAAAATTAATAATTCTTGACTTACCAAAAGATTTTTTCTTTTTAATGGATTTATATGTCTGGAAAATGTTTTACTCAGTTGCCTTATCTTTCACGGGATTGAGTTTGTTTAATAAAAACATAAAGTGGTCTTTAGTCTTTCCACATTAGATAACTTTTAAGAGAAAATTGACCCAAATTTGATGTCAAAATAAAGAGTTAGCATTATGGTAGATGTAAAAATTTTCTAATTAGCAATAGTGATGTTGTTGCCTGTCTCTTTATATTTTAGGTAATTGTGGTCCCTAACTTTTGATGTATGATTTAATTTTGGTTTCTCAAATTTAAACAGTTCTATTTGGTCCTTGAAATTTCAAAGAATACTAATTTGGTCAATTCAATTATTTTTGTGTTTATGTGACTAAAAGAATGCCGAGACACATTGTTTTTTAGGCAACAAATTAAATTGATTACATATTTAAGGAACCCAAATCGACCAATCTCATATTTAAGTGGCCAAAATTGAAATTACCCCACATTTCATGGATATAAATTGTTTTGGTTTTTAAGGTTCAAAGATCAAGTCTAAACATTTTAAATTCAAAGAAGAACCAAAATCAAACTTAGGAAAACATTTTAATATGTTAGGCATTCCCTTGCAACATATGATTGAAAATTCGGAAAAAACAATGGGAACTAGAGTTAGTCAGTAACTTTCAGCATGAAAGTTTAATAATCGGGAAAAATTGCAAACTAACATTAATCCCTAAACAATTTTTTTAGTTAGCATCATTTCTAAACTATTTAGGAAACTAACATTTCGATTTTGTAAGGCTCGACTTTGGTATGCTAAATTGAGTATAAACAACTCGATTTCTCCAAGCTACCAGTGGGTGTTCTTTGTTCTTCTTTGATAAACATCAAAGATTTCTTCGATAAACACCGAAGACACCAACCCAAAAATCAAGTAGAGAGAAAACCCAAAAATCAAGCCCCAACCCAGAAATCAAATAGAGAGAAACCAGAAACAAACCCAAAAATCAAGCTATTGTGGGGTTCTTTGTTCNTAACATTTCGATTTTGTAAGGCTCGACTTTGGTATGCTAAATTGAGTATAAACAACTCGATTTCTCCAAGCTACCAGTGGGTGTTCTTTGTTCTTCTTTGATAAACATCAAAGATTTCTTCGATAAACACCGAAGACACCAACCCAAAAATCAAGTAGAGAGAAAACCCAAAAATCAAGCCCCAACCCAGAAATCAAATAGAGAGAAACCAGAAACAAACCCAAAAATCAAGCTATTGTGGGGTTCTTTGTTCTTCTTCGGTGCGTCAAATGAAGTTCTTCTTCTTCACTCCTTCTTCACTTAGTCAGATTTTCTTCCTTTTGTAATATTGAACTCAAGCTCTAAAGGCTCGATTTAGCACACCAAAATCGAGTCTTACACGCTCGAGACGTTACGTTCCTAAATAGTTTGAAAATGGTGCTAACTAATGAAATTGTTTGAGGATTTGTGTTAGTTTGCAATTTCCCTTAAAAATCGTACATAAAAAAAAAAAAAAAAAAAAAAAAAAAAAAAAAAAAAAAAAAAAAAAAAACTCTCTTATGCTCTTCTTCATTGTGCAACACTTGGAGGACATAAAATAAGAATCCTCACCCATATTGTGGATTGTTAAAAAAAAGATAGTAAGATGATAAAAAATCATATAATTTAGTTCTGTCTGTTTAAAAGTAAGTTAGATTTTAGTAGTGCATTCAAAGTCGTTTAATCATGTGTTGATTTATAGCCTAAGTGACCATACCAAAACTATATATATATATATATATATATATCAATATGAGACTCCAACCCATCTTGTTAATGTCGACACTTGAAAAGGGCCACCACACATGTTTGGTGCGGGGCTCAAAATATAAGATCACAGCTGTGAAAGGGTTTTTTTTAAAAGTGTAGACTGTGTAGTCACTATCATCATAACACATCACATTCTCGAATTTGTCACTGTATAGTTGAAATTAGGGTAACAAAGAAATTGACATTGTACAAAACGATGGAGAAAGATCAAAATGGAACCATGTGAGTTTGGATAGGCTTATTTTCAATCAGCTTATTTAGTTTATTGCATAAAAATAATTGTACCTTAAAAAAGAAGAAACAAAAAAAACTTTAGAAAGTTGCACATTAATAAAATCATCCAAACTAATTAGAATCAACTACATTATATGTATAAATCAAATCAAGATTGCTAATAATATTCCCTCTTTGCCTTTTTGTTGTTAAAAAGGCAAGGCCTCTACTCCATACCTCTACCAGAATATACATGCATCACATACTTCTAATATAATATAAATATGTTTTCTTACTAAGTAATTTAGGATATCTTGAAAACTTTACAATGTTATTAAAAATAAAAATAAATAAATAAACCCAACACAAATTCGATAAATCAACCACAAAAGACTGCTTAAACTAAAATACTACGTAATTTTGAAGTCACAATTATTTATCTTCATTGCAACTATTTCTGTATCAAATTGACTATAAACTATTTTCATATCATGTCTTATCTTATTTCACCATGATTAAATTTTTGATAAAATAATCTATAAATACGTGATGGACACAATGTGACATAAAGGAAAAAGAAGGATGTTTTTTTGTTCTCAATAGTGAGCCATTAAAAATACAGCACATAGAGAAGGCAAAGAAGGGTCACAAGTAATGAATACTACCAATCAATTTCAATATCATCTACTTTACATGGATGGGCTTCAAATTCAAAAACAATCAAGAGTGGTATAAGTGGAAAGGAAAAGAGAGAGATGATAAAAAAGAAAGTTAATTATGAGGGAACATTGAAAGGGTAAAGATTCTTGTAGAAAGAGAGTCTTGTCCTATACTAATCATTATATCTCCTTCCCTTTTTAACTAGAACATGAGTGGGCTGAACAATGAAGCCATACCATACAAGTGAAAAAAGCTTTTCTTCCAAGTTGGTGAGCAGTCAGCATTGCTCTATGTTGCCGACAGGATCCGGTGTCTGTTCACCAAATTTGAGTAGCAAATGCAAATACACTCATTGTACTGCTTCAACCAACCAAAAATTTAAAAAGAAAAATTAGAGAGAGAGAGAAAGATCATCATTTCACTTTTTAATCACATTCCAAATTGGTATTCCTCAAACTTTTTTTACTGCTCAAGGTAGGTGGATAAATTTAAAGCACATAACATGTGAGAGAGAGAGAGTGTGTGTCAAACTGCTTGCCTATTGTAATAGGGTGTGATGGGGTAGTTTTTATTGAAAACTCTAATGAGATTACCATCCAAAGGTCTGAAATAGAGTGTAATAGTATTCCCAAAACAAGTTTATTGCTTCACTGCTATAGGAAATTAGAATAATGATTAATGACCAACCAAATACCTCATATACTATTTCAGCCTGCATTGTGTATTATTCATTTGTCAGAATATAACTATATGTTTTTTCTTCATGGTTAGCAACAGCACAGGTGACCTGTGCTGTTGCTAACCATGAAGAAAAAATGTATTTAAAACTAAAAGTCAATCTTTTAACAGAGTTTTCTTTACTTACTTTCTTCTTTTGTTAATTACTTTCAGTTGACAAAGGGGAGGGGGAAGGGTCACAAAAACTTGGATGAATAGGCTAGGTTAGGCTATTAATTATGGAATAAACAGACACTACTTACCCACCATGTTTAGTGATATTCAGGACCTTATCTGTTCCACCAACCAGTTCCAAGCCTGGACAAAAAAGGATACTTGGTAAGTTGAAAGCCAGTATAAATACTATAGCAAACTCATATATATATATAAATATATATTGTGATCCTCATCAAATAAGTCAAGGTCCCGTTATTTTCCGCAGTTATATTCTATAAAAAGTCATACTTTCTGTTACTTCCTTAATTGACATGCCATTTTTTTAACTGTTTCTATTAAAAAATAAGAGGAAGACCATATTTAAGATTTCTAAAATTAATAGTTTCATGGTAGGCTTTTGGGTCCTAATGTGTCATGTTGACAATGGCTTTGGGACTATACAAATGTATATGCAAACTGAAAGATCATGTAGAGCAAATAGCATCAACACCACTAGAACCACCAACCTGCTCTTTCTAGTCAACAATGTTTGCTAAAATGTACATGCAAATTTCAAGTTCGTTGCAATATCCCTTTCAGCCATCTTATGTGCCTCCTCAGACCGACAGTGTCCCTTGCTTCCACTTTGCTCAAGACTTTTTTTAGTAATCATGACAAGCCTTATCAGATTACTCTGCAAAACTTCAATTTTCAACGTTGAGATCAAAAGTTTACAAAAGGGCGCAAATCAAGAGTAAAATGTCATGAAATTTGGAATGTTTAAAAGGTAAGTTACCTGAGATGATGTAATAGAACTTAAATGAAAATATAAACAAAAAAACAAAAAAAACAAAAAATCAGAGAAAGAGAATTGATGGGAAAGAAGTCCCCTTGTTTCTCACTTTTCTTCGACTATGACGAAAGCACTGGGATTGACCTCCACTCCTCTTGTGGGGCTCTCCAATTTTTTTTAAAAAAAGACACTCCAGGAGATATGGTTGAGTTAAATCAATAGGAAGTGCTTCTTTTGGCTAGAACAATTCACTCTCAAATCCTTCTGAGGTTGACCAATGTGGTGACTCTAGTCTGCTTTGCCATTCACCCAACCAGTTCAATCAAACCCAGCCCTGCAGCAAAAAGATACTTTGAAAAATTCTAAACATGTGCAACTTTTTGTGTCCTTTTGCAACTCCAATTTATAAGCTAACTCAACAAATTCTGTATTCAACCAAACATCTATAATGGCCATTGCAGTTCATACATATATCTTTGCCACGTGTTTCTATAATTAAAAAGTCAACAGGTTTCTCAATAGATCAATCTAAAAGATTATGATAATCCAGACAAAAATTCCCCCTAACATTCAAAAGTTCTTAGTTCCATTTTTTGAATAGTAATAACACAAACACATGGTCATTAATTTTGTTTACTATCATAATTTTGAAAAAATTTGTAGGCCCTATATAGGTTAAATATGCATTTCCTTTTTCTCGATTCAAAAAATAAAATACAGAAAGAATAGTTTTCAAACTGTTGAGCGAGATAAAGGAGACTAAAAACAAATTGGGTTACAATAGAGAACATAAATGACTTTATATGGATTTGCCAATTTTCTAAGAGGAGAGCCAATCACAACAACAGCAGCATTCTATATCTAGATAGTGAAGCCATGCAAGAACAAATTTTAGTCAGGTTTTAGACCATGAGCTTGGAAGTTAATGCCTGTTTGCAATGGTGTGATTGTAATTGGTGCATGAGTAGGTGTGAGATTCTAATCCTCAAATCTACAACACAACAAAAATGGCTGAACGGACTCAATGTCAACTCTCTCCCGAATATAGAGTATCAAACATGGGTACTGGGAAAATTACGTTTTTGTTCACTCCTCACACTGTTGGCATGCATTCAACTGCATGTCAAGCGCACACACCAAATCCTTAGCCTCTTACCCACATCATGTCCATCAAATATTTTGCATTTTGAAGTGTCTGTTTAACATGGAAGAAGAAATTAAAATAAATACCACCTTTCTGCCAAAAGCCATAAAGGAAATCAACTGAGGAGAAAATTGAAGTTTTATTTTGTAACCCTACGACTTAAGCCCCTATTCCTCAATGACGACAATACAAGAGGTCCAATACCAAGAGTATGGTCAAACGGAACACAAAAACCCAAATGATTTTCAAAAATAACCAAACCATGTGTACACAAGGATTAATTCAATTCCTGCGTATGCAGTATCAAGACTGCTTACAAAAGGTTTTCTTGTGCGTACGCAATGTAATTGGTAGAGCTTCTTATGGAAGCTTTTCCTGGAATTTGATGTACAACCCAATATATCCACCTATAATAGGCTGTACTGACCCCCTTTATGGATTAACAACAAACACTCACAAAAATACTACAGAAGTGAAGATTGAAGAATGAAGGGAGCTTCTTTAGTTGAAAGTTTATTTTGAATGAAATCACCCATAGGTTGTTGGTCCACCAGTCAATAATTTTTATATTATTTTTACTAATTCTCTTTAGTGTTTCGTGTGGTAGTCTGGTAGATTCCACTGTCCAATCGATCAAGAGGAATGGTAAAACTCCAAGAATTTGAATCTCGCAAGTCTTTCTTTCTTTCTATTTTCAATTTCTTTTTTGCTTCCATTATTTTTAAAAGATTTATGCCTTCAATTTTAAGTTGTAGTTTTAATTTAGTTGTTTATTCTTAGGGTAGAATGTAGTTAGAATAGAGTTTTCTGCCTTAGGGTGCATAAGCAACCCTCATGCGCAGATAGGTTCTTCCAAAAACCTAAATCTTGTTTGTTTATCATCTCAAATGTTGAAAGACTATGTTTCCTTCTTCGACTATGTGTAGTAACATGCCTAGGAGATAAAACATATCTTAAAAACATGCTCTTATGACCAGCCCTAGAAGCAGGATACCCACCCTCTTGTATGTATACATGTGCCCAATGTGTGTAATTCAAATACCTTTTTTGAAGTTTGTGTGAATAGAAAGTGACCCACTTAAGGGAGTCCTTACGAAAATAAAGCTAGTAGGTACATTAGTAGAGGTCGATCCATATGACCGGGAAAATTTGGGTACCTACTACCTTACCAAGTCCGTACCTTAACTCCGAACCGAAAGTCTAGTTCATTAGACCTTTGCATAAGGGTCCAAATCGGTTTCTTGACCTAAACCAGGTGGTGACTCCCATTCTATGCCCAAACATCAAGTTAGTGGGGCATAGTTTCAGATCCATGTGTAGGATGGATCCATACGGGGCTCCAACCAAGCCGAGCTAGTCACATGGTGAGCATTAGTGGTGCCCATGGATGGTTCGGGCAAAATTGTATAACTTTTGTCCTTGGCCAATAAACATTTCCGATAAGTTCTATTCAGTTTAGCAGCACTTCAGTTAAGCAGCACTTAGATGGTTTAAACTTTAAATAACAAAACAATAATTAAATTAAAAACAAATACATGCGCACTTAGAGTTGAGGATCAAAGAAGATTGGATGTGATGGGCAGCCCATGGCCAAGCAATTGATTGACTCATTAACAAAATATAAGAAGCATAATTCAGATGATTTATTGTGCTTAATACAATCAGTAGAGGAGAAATATAAAGGGACATTAGCATTAGAAGTATGGTTATTATATTGGGACTCATGTTAATACAAATAACATTCAGAACCTTCTTAGTTAGGATGGATCTACCCTGCCTTATATCTGCACAATCTACTAATATACAAGGGTGCTCAGTGTTCCTATTCTAGGTGTTTCTTTTCCAGTTTCATTCATTTGATTTTTGGTATCAAGCTGACATATAGCAGATTTGGTTATGTTAGGCAACCTTGAACCCACATTTAGTGCTGACATAGGATATGTTGATAATCATGGAGAATTGAAGGAAGAACTGTCAATCAAGTGTCTTAAATTACATGGTGCTCTACATCACAACTCCTAAAATTATAGTCACGGGTACTTGGTCATATGTCTTAAGCAGATCTATTTACATCTGCATTTGTGTTTGTTTGCATGCAACAGAACCATAGTAACAATGAAAGTACTAACTACTTTTTGGATATACAATTGACAAGGTTTGAAGCCAAGGCATAACCTTGTATTTTTTTGTCTTGCAAAAATGAATAGCACCCTCACCATGCTGTATGAATGACACTCACATAATTGTTTCCTATAATGAAGATTAAGTACTGCTGGACATAAGGGTGGTGCCCTCAAGTATTCTATGGACAATGTTATTTTGGATGTGTCCTACAAATTATCTATTAAATAAGAGAACTGGTTCACTTGTACAATCATCACAATGAAGACGAATTCTTCATACATGATAAAGAGAACAAAAGAGCTACCATTCTATGTCGACAAGATTAGCAATCATTTGTCTATTTTCATTTCTTACAATTCAGAAGGGGAAAAACCTAGTGACACAGTTTTTGAATTTGACAAACCAAAGTGTAAACAAAAATCATATCTACTATTCATCTCACATTACACTAGAAATTGTTAAAGCATTCTTCCTGTAATGAAACCTGATCATCTTTATGTTTATAAACAATAAAGG
Source organism: Quercus suber (assembly GCF_002906115.3). NCBI lineage: Eukaryota > Viridiplantae > Streptophyta > Magnoliopsida > Fagales > Fagaceae > Quercus > Quercus suber. The sequence goes on from NW_027069509.1 coordinate 683,200, forward strand.
GTTTTTTCTTTACAAATCCAAGATCCCCAAATCAAGCCTGGACAGGAAATTTATGATTTTTTTGAATCACAAAACCATGTGAGTTCAAGTAATACATTTTTCAATTTCTTCCTGTTATCCTTCTCTCCCAATGATACCTCTCCAAAAATCTTCTACTAGAAGTAAAGGACAAACATAAAGAGTTCTGCAAAGAATCCAAATAAATCCTAAAGTTTCTATATTCTACAGGAGTTGAAAAGAAAAAACATTACACTGAGGAGGGTGCATCGGCAAAGACCTCATTGAGCATCTCATCATCACTGCCAGTCATGGCAAATAGCTCTGCGTCCTTTTCTTCCTCATTAGAAAACTCCCGTCTTCCAAGTTTGGCATGAGCTGCAATAAATATCATTTTCTGAGCCCTTTCCAGGCCCACCCTTGAGTGTCTATGAACACAAACCCATTTCATGGAAGACCAATTACACTTAAATGAACAAGCGGTTGCATGGAGGAATATGAGCCTCACTGCAACCTTACCCAGACACTTAAACTCACTTAGGCAAGTTTCCCATACAAGTCTGCTGCTCTGTGGGTTTGCAATTTTCATCTTTCCAGTAACCGGGTCTCGCTTTTTTACCTGAACAGCTTGAGCATAAAGAGGCTCTAGCCCTTCTGACCTCCACTTCATGAGCTCCATTAATGCAACATGAGCTTCTTCCAGGGAAACCAACCTGGTAATGAGCTTATCAACATCCTTCTCTTGCTCATGTGTCAAGCATTTGAATGGTGGAAGATATTTTCCGCTTGTGTCTCTCAACAAGTAAAGAGGGTCCAGTATGAATGCAGCCGACCATGCTGGGTGGTAGTTCTTTCTGAATCGCTTTTCAACAATCTTTTCAACAGGTCCCTCAGCAATGCTGAACTTGGCACACCAGTCCTTCACTTTCCCCCTCAAATCCTCCCAAAGAGGCAGGCATTGTGCAATTAAAGGCCTCTCAACCTCAATCTCCTGAGCCATCTCTTTGATCAGCTTCACAAGCGAATATACAGCATCCAACTCATTCCAAAACCCTTCATTTTGAATCAGCCCCGCCACTTCCCTTGCAATTGGATCCTCCACACATGTCGCTTTATACGTCTCATCCATCACAACCATTTGAAGTACCCGGGCACAGCCTAATACCTCTTCCAACATTACATAAACAGGTCCAAAGTTCTTGGAAGTATCACATTTCGGAGAAGGAACACGGAGCAGCCCAGCATACTCAAGCTCTTGCACCTTGCACCTGAGGAAAGCATTCCTGACTTGAGAATTAGTATTTACAAAATTTGCAATCTTTACGCATGCCTCAGTAACAGTCCTGAAAAGTGGGAGCTCTTTATTAAAATCCTTGATCAAACTAACAAACCCTTGAAGCTGACAAGAGAGATTTACCATCCAATGATTCTGCACCTCCAAATTCCTCAATGCCTTGGCCTTATACTTATCTGCAACTATCCCTACACATCTCTGCTGCACAGAATTCCCACACACGCCCTTCACCGCCTCGCACAAGACCTCCTCTGCATACTTCGACGACACCATCCCTCCTGTGAACACTGCCTTGTGAAAAACACTCATCCCATTTGGAAGATTCACTGTGAACTTAACCAAATTCTCTCCCTCACAAGCAAATCCACAGCAACTAGTCCCTTTCCACCCATCACTAGCAACCTGAAAAAACATTGCATCTCTAATCCTGGCATCAGACTCGCTCTTAATCTCATCAAACTTGGCATCAAGCCGAGCACCTGAGAGCTCGCGACGCAAGCTCAAGGGAGGCAACCCCACTTGGTTAAGAAAATTCTTGAACTTTGGGTGCTCTAAACTCGAAAATGACACAGACCCACATGACTCATAGAACCATTCTGCCAGTAACTCAAGCCCAGAATCAATTTGGTCCTTGTTTAAAACTGGTGGTGGACCAGTTGAACCTTTAGGACTCTTAAGCTTTTTCACACTATCTTCCAACAATGCTAAAGCACCCAAATCATCTTTCCCACCAGATAACACCAAAGGGTGTTGGTTTTGGGCCTGTTGATTGTGGTGCTGGTGCTGATTCAGCCCCCCCGAATTACTCGGCGAGTAATTCAAAAACTCGTTTTGGTTATGAAAAAAACGCGACGAAGGCGTTTCAACCAAAGCTAGAGAAGAAGAGCATGAATGTGAAAAATGATGCGAACCCATTTGAGAGCTTCGTTTTCTATGGTTGTTGCTGTTGTTGTTGCTGTGTAAAGAGGGAATTGAAGAAATGGGTATTGGAGAGAGCGAAGAAGAGGAACTGGGTTTCGTGGAAGAGACAGTAACAGAGTTGAAATTGGGACAAGTACCACGTTTCAAGTGCTCAGAGGCGGTTCTGGAAGGATTGGAGGCTGAGAAAACGGCGTCGCATAGAGAGCACTTGAGCTTCACGGCTTTTGGAAGGTTGGTATCTGGGTTTTTGACAAGAATGGGTTCCAAGTGAGTCCAATACCAAGCTCCTTTGCCTTTGATGGCTTTGGTTCGAACAGTGACTAAGCCTTCGTAGCGTTTGCTCAAGGCCTTGGCGGCTATGTTTTCATCGCTTTGTAAAGGGAGAGTTGGAGGGTCGGTGTGGGGTGAGCACGTGGAAGCCATGGAAATCGAGTGTTAGAGAGTGAGGGAGTGAGTTGGGTTTTTGGTTTGTGATACGGGTTTTGAAAAGTATGGGAGTTGTTTACATGGTGATGGGGGGGTTTGAGAGTGAAGACAGTGAGAGAGAGAGAGAGAGTGTATCAGGTGTTTGTGGAATTGTCTAGCTGAAGTGCATGTTTATGGCTGACGAGAGAGTGAGAGATGAAAACTGAGACTGTGTGTGTGAGTTTTTGGAGTTGTGAGAGAGACAGAAACGGGGGTCCAAAACCACTCCTATATCTGGGTGTCTTCTCTCTTTCTCTCTCTCTCTTTCTTTTTTTTTCTTTTTTTTGAAAGAAACTTTTTCTTTTTATCTTTTTGTTGAAAGCAAGTCTTCTCTGAGGGCCTGAATTGAGTAAGTCTACAACATGTTCAAAAACACAACTGTAACTGTTACTAGTTCGTATTTTATAAATATTTCTAAATGAGTGACTGTATACATGCTACATCCTACATCCATGTACGAGGAAAAGCATCTATGGGGAAAACTGAAAGCCTCCATCTCTGAGAGAGTGAGAGAGAGAGAGAGAGAGAGCACTATCATGAAAGATGATCCCTTCCATTTATTTTTGAAATAAAGAAAGGTGTAGACATGCACATGCAAGAAATATGAGTAAGTATTTAGTATTTTGAGAATAATGCAATGTACTGTTAATTTCTTTTACATTATATATAATAGTGAGTTTCATTAGTTAAATTCAATGTGAAATTTATCATTTTTAGAGGAGAAATGAGTACCACGTAACTATTATCCAATAATACCTATTAATTTTTTAAAGAAGGTGTTGCATGTATTCGAATGTATATGATATTTTTATGCTTTATGATTCAAATTTCTAGTTTTCTCTTTTTTCTTTTATTGGGTATTCCATTCACTTATAAATAGGACAAAATGCATGGAAAAAGAAAATCGATTTTATGTCTTTTACTCATTTAAAAAAAAAAAAAGAACTAACCCTCCATAGAGGGCAAAATGCCATTCAGACAAATTGACTATTGGCTGGTCATGCATCAGTTGCTATTGAACCATAAATGTAAATATTATGACAAATGCCAAATACATGAGCTCCCAAACATAGGTAGCAATCATTTCTTGTTATGGGTTTTTTAAGTCATCGACCCCCGATCAAACCATTAAAGCATTAAATGCAACTTAGGATAGGCCTAGATAATAATAAAAATTCGCAACTTTTAGAATAGGTTTAAATTTCCATCCAAAAAGGCTATAAGGTTTGAGCTAGGCAAAGTTTAATTCATATTAGGTTTGGCTTTAAATATGAGGGGGTAGCTACTAGCTAACTATTTTAGATATGATCAGTTCATTTAGGAAAAACATGACTATTTTGGATAACTTTGTCTAATTGTACGGTGACTATTGCTCCGACCAATAAGGAATGATTTTTTTATTGAAAGTACTAAGTTGACAGTCTAGCTAAGATATAAAAAATAAATAAATAAAAAAAGATGAATGATATGTCTACAATATTTTTACAACAAATTCTAAGTGGCAGGTTGTTACTGGTTGTTATTGTTGGGGCAAAAAAATAATCTTAGTGTTAGTTTCAAATTTAAACCAATAACAACTAACCACCTGTGATTTATTGTAAAAATGTTATAAAATTATTGTAGACGTAGCATCTCTCATAAAAAAAACCTATACTTGGATGGTTGGAAAGCGATTTTAAAAGGATCTTGTACCAATCTGGAACAGAGAACTCATGCATTGATATTAGTCTTTCAAGTTCACAATATGTAAGGAAAAGGTTTGGTTTGAGTGTGCTTTTAGAATTTGGATTGTCATTTTTTTTCTTATATATTTATAGGTCATGTTAACAGGATTTTTAGAATAATTGTTAATAAATTATTTTAAGAAATCTTTTAAAATATTTTTATGAAAAACTAAAAAAAAAAATTGTCAAAATATTAATTATTATTTTTTTCATAAAAACTTTCCTAAAGTGATTTACTAACAAATGTCTTTAGGATATTCATTAACTTTTCCCTTTGTTTATTTATTAAAAATAAATATAAATATTATTATATCGAGAAAATAAAACTTTAAAAAATCGTATATAAATTATGAAGTTAAATAAAGTCTAAATAATAATAATAATAATAAGCTAAGCCAAAGGCACGAAGATGCCTTGAAAACCTAAGTTCCTACTTCCTAATCAAACTTACCAAACTTTGTTATATTTTTGTAAAGAGCATTTTTCATATATTTTATACAAAGGCTTTTAAATCATTGCTCAGTTGTTGGACAAACAAAGAGTGTCAAGTTAATTATAACATCAGATATGTAATGAACTCCAAAGTTTGTTTTGATTTTCCAATAATTAACTAGTAATTCTTGAGCATAACCAAGTATGGCTATAATAATGTGAAGGTAGACTTTCTATCATATGCATTTAATGTGGCTAGGTATGTTCACAACTAAACTCTCAAACATTCTCCAATGTATACTTTTAGTATATGTTAATCGATTAGTTATGGAGGGATATGATGGACTTTTTGGCAAATAAGTGGAGCAAGTAATTAGCTAGTATTTGATAGTGATAGCCTGATAGGTGCTTAATGATTATTACATGTGTAAACCTTAACTATTTTATGATTAATTAATATTATACTTGAGTTCTGTTGATGTAAATGGCTTTTTGTTAAAAAATATCTAGGATGTCATAATTTTGATTCATTAATTGACAAACTACCTTGCTATTAAGTGCTCACTTTATGCATATCAAACTTACCAAATCCTTATGAATTTGGGGATTAATGAAGCACATAAGCATAGGAAAACAGTAACCTATTGATACCATTCATTATATTTGGTATCATCACAAATAAACAAAAAACCATCTTAGTTTGTAACTTTATTTTATTTTATAACTCTTTATCATCAGACTAATATATCAATCAGTTTTTGGTGTAAACGGAGATAGAACTCCAGATCTTTTATTCAACTATCAGAGATTTTACAAATTGAGCTAACTGAAACTCACATCTTAATTTGTAACTTAAAAGTGGATTTGAATTAGTTTTTATAAATTTTTATTTATCTAAATACAAATATATATATACTTCTATCAATCTTTGGCAAATAAGCTTCTAATAAAAGTTATTTCAAACACCCACTAATAAAATTTACTATTCCCTTAAACATTAGTTTTTTCCTTAATTTGAAAGGAAATCTATTTTAAAATAAACAAAACAAAATAAGATGATATACAGCAGTAGGTATATATCCTGATAATCCTATATGTGGATGGGAAAAAAGTCAAAATTAAAGTATCTTTATTCAGGTGGGAGGTGATTGCAAATTTACTTAAAGTATTTGGTGCTGTCTAACACTAATAAGTTACACTAAATAGGGTCCTAAGGTCTTACTAACTTTTCAAAAAGAGACCGTTAGGAGGAATGAATGAAATTCACAAAAGCCTTTGAATTTGAAGTTTGGGCAGTGTGGACCCTATTTTACCATGTAGCGGCAAAGATTTCTAGTTTGTCCAGCTAAATGTCTTCTCTGTAATTATGTAAATTTACTGTGTTTAGTTTAGCCTTTGCATAGAGACAACACAGAGAGAAGCAGACAAAAACAATACTATTTCCTTCATGCTTTGTAAATTATCATCATCAAGTGCAAATGGGTTTATATTTTTTGTGTTACTTTTCATATGGCCTAGGATTTATTAAAATCAGTTGTAGTTGTAATTTGGTGCTGTCTAACACTAATAAGTTACACTAAATAGGGTCCTAAGGTCTTACTAACTTTTCAAAAAGAGACCGTTAGGAGGAATGAATGAAATTCACAAAAGCCTTTGAATTTGAAGTTTGGGCAGTGTGGACCCTATTTTACCATGTAGCGGCAAAGATTTCTAGTTTGTCCAGCTAAATGTCTTCTCTGTAATTATGTAAATTTACTGTGTTTAGTTTAGCCTTTGCATAGAGACAACACAGAGAGAAGCAGACAAAAACAATACTATTTCCTTCATGCTTTGTAAATTATCATCATCAAGTGCAAATGGGTTTATATTTTTTGTGTTACTTTTCATATGGCCTAGGATTTATTAAAATCAGTTGTAGTTGTCGAAAATTGAATACAATTGGTGTTTTCTCCATTTGGGTAGAACAATAAATAGAAATGTCTCGAGATGGAAATAATGATATCCAATGATGCTGAGTGCACATATTAGTGACAATAATTTTCATTCTTTGATATTGTGATCATTGCAAAAGAGGGAAACTAGTAGTTTTAAAAATAAAAAAAATAAAAAATTATTAATACGATAATATTTAAACCTATGGTATCATTTCATGATAATTTTTTTTAATTGATTAAAACATTAATTGATTTTTTTAAGTATAAACGCTTATGGTCCGTTTGGATTAAGGGAGGGAGGGGGGGATAGAAGAGAATATAGTAGATTTGGCTTGAAATTAGCTTATTTTCAGCCAATTCTACTCTATTATACTCTCCTCTACTCTCCACCCTTTCCCCTTTAATCCAAATAGGCCCTTAAGCAAAATTTGATATCCAAGTCCATTATTCAATGATTAAATACTTTATCAAATGAGCTAATTAAAACTCACAATAAATTGATGGTTAATAGTGGCAAGAGAGGGATGAGGGTCATGGGTGTTGAATATTTATCCTTTTTTTTTTTTTTTGCTTCTTATAATTGGGAACTTTTTTATTTTGGGACAACTATAGAGAGTTTTTTTTTTTTTACCAACAATGTAGAGCTATGTAGTGACATTATACTCCTCTAAAAAAAAAGTAGTGAACATTATACTCATTAGGAAACTTTCCTTTTTTAGGTTCCCAAATGCATTAGGCTATTTAGTAATGGACCACTTGGAGGAATGATGATGAACATGATTTTAAGCATCCATGGTCTTTCCCATTTGCCAAGTTCTCCTCAGCAAATGAAGAAGTAAAATAATAATTAAAAAAAAAAGTAAAAAAAAAAAAAAAAGAAAACTATATTTTTCTAATGTAAGATGGGGCTAGGATAATTTGCAATTATGTAATTCATTGTATCTTACATATTTCAGCACCCATTTTAAATAGTAGTCTAATAATTTCTATGTGGGTGTGGTGGAATACAACCACTAATTGTACTGTACGATTTAATATAATTTAACCTAACTATCTTTAGCTCTACGTTATTAACTAAATCTTTGACACATTATTATAAAAATGAAAAGCTTAATTTAAAATTGATCAATATATAAAAGAAAGAGTGGTTACTTATTGGTCCCTCCTTAACATATGGACCAACCATTAATGTGGCAGATCCACCATCCAAACTACTGAATATTAAAGCACCAAAAAAGCAGTTTTGAAAGTGTTCTTAGTTGCTCAACTTCCACCTCTCTGTGATTAGTTTTATTCTTCCTTTCCTTCTTCGTTGAAAGTGTGTATAAAAGCTAACAAAGTTCAACAAAAACAACTTAGGTGGTCCTTCTTTTCTTTTCTTTTTTCTTTTTTTTCCTATAACAAAATATGAGAATGTTTCTCATATTTTTTAAATGAATTGGGTTTTTTTTTGTGTGGAAAAATGGTTTCCTTTGAGTGTGACAATGTAGAATTGAAAAGCTGGTGTCTGTTGACATTGTTAGGATGATTCAATTTCAAGTTTTCCTCCTATCATTATATATATATGGACCTTGGCATTGACATAACCAATTCTTCTTTTTTCTTTTTGATTAAATGACATAAAAAATTCATGTCCACAATTAGGTAAGTCAAAACAGTACTATAACATGAATGGAATTCACAAAACGCCTTTATTATTATTTTTTGGCTAATGTGGGTATCCAATTGAATATAGTCTTCCTATCACACACATACTGGATAGTTATATAGAAGAATTATTTTGAATTCGGATTTTGGCAATTGACCCATTTGAGCCTGGTCTTCATTTTTTAAGAAGTGGCTAAGATTATCTAAATTGATTTGTGTAAGTTATAATTTTATGTTACTTTTCTTTAGGGCCTAGGGCAAACTTAAATTTGGTAGTGTAAACGATTGCAAGCAGTTGAAATTATTATTGGTTTTTCTTGGATAGAACAATTATAAAAATTGTGTTACAATCAACAAAATAAATAAATAACATATTATCAAAAGGTAAAGCTTTTGTCCAATGTTTCGATGTATTGGATTTGATATGCAATGATATACGTCATTTTAGGACATATTATCACGTCTAGTGCAAAAAAACACTAGACACAAACCAAACCCTATATTGAAAAGGGACTAATGTTAGATGATTAGTCGCTGCAGGCTGTTAGGTTTGGGACCTGTGGTAAGCTTGAGCTGCAAAAGTAGGAAATTGGAATTTGTTGTGCGAAGGGATTGAGAATGGACCTAAGATTCATGGCAAAAGATTAAAGATAGAGAACGAGAGATATGGGAGGTTTTTTGTTGTTTTTTTATTCCCTCTCTATTTTTAAGTACCAATGTTTATGAACTCATAATTTCATTTGGGATGGACCAAGAGGTCCAAGACCTCTATATGTCCATTGAAGGATTATAGTTTTGTTTTTATTTTTTAAGGATTATAGTTAAAACTTAACATCATAGGCATTCCACTCTAAAAAAAAAACATCATAGGCATTTATACTTTCTTCTTTCGGGGAGAGGAGAGAGGAGTTGTTAATAATTGACCACTTAATCGAATGATGAAAAATATGATTATGAATAAATAACCATAGGTCATCCACAACATTCTTCCCTCTCTCATTTTCATTTTTAGTACCTGTTTGGAGACTGCTTATTTGCTGAAAACTGAAAATTTATTGCTGAAAATATTGTAGCAAAATAATTTTTAAAGGTGTGAATAATGTTGTGGGACCCAAAAATGCATAAGTATGCGCATTTTGCTAAGTTTGGTGGTCCTATGAACAGTATCATAGGACTCCAAAAAAGGCCAAACGCAACTGAAACGCAAGGCAATTGCACATTTAATTAAAGTTTTATTTGGTATTCAACATAGGTCTATTAAAAATAGTTAGTCTTATGAGGGTCTGGCTTACCTCTAGTATTTTTTTAATTGGATATGTCATTTTGTTTTAAATATACAATGACAAATAGTAGTAGGTTTTAATCCTCATATTTTATTTAATTAGTGAGTGATGTGGTAATTTCTCATTAAAATAAAATGAGACTCATTTTTAAAAAACATTGCAGGTAAGCCAAACCTTTCTTATGAAATAGCTATTTGATTAATTGGTAAAAAATTTTATGGTTGATTAAGAGATCTAGGATTCAATCTACTCCTATAATGGGTGTCATAAATTGAAAACTCTCTATAAGAAAAAAAAAAAAAAAACTATTTGAGCCATTATTCATATATAGGAGTAGCTCATGTTGGCAAAATGAAAATTTTAATTTATAATATAATTTAATATTGATTCTTTGTAATGCTTACTCATATTGTATTCTATGTTGATTCCGCATATATACCAAATATATTATAAATAATAAAGTATTATGGGGTTAATACAAGTATCAATTATTACTCTTTTCTTTTCTTTTATAGAGTATAATTATTACAAATCAATGAATCATTATATTTCACGTATTCCCTCACATGTTATAATTGTGAGCTTCATTATATGTCTTCGTGGGTCGGGTGGAATCCAACCACTGAATCTACTTTATAGATTTAAATAATAAAATTGACTATCTTTAGCTCTACGTTATATTTAACCAAATCAAAGCTTCAGCGTGTTATTAAAAGGAAAAGGCGTACACTGATCATAGCAAAAAAGAGTAAGTGCTCATTCTTTAGTGCATGGATGGACCAACCATTGAGTCCATCCTGGTGAATGTTTTACCCGTGACCTTCCATTATAATAAAGTTATAAAAATCTTTTATCTATTTAATAACTACTTCTTTTGAGAGGAAAAAAAAGAAAAGTAATCTATTTGTTTTGAAACGAGTGGATTTAATTATGTCATATCGTTAAAGTAAAATCTCATTTATTCATTTCAAAATTGATGAATAAGATTTTATTAACTAGTATATGATAGTGTTACCTCAATAACTATAAAGATTAATCCTAATCCATTTCAATGCTATGGCAACCCTCGAAAGGTCTTTTAGTTGCTATTTTTAACTCATTTGCTTGGTGCACGCTGTTCTTAATTGTGATTTCTGAGTTCTCAAATGAAGATAAGTGTAAATTTTGCTTGGCTTTGGCTTTAAATAGTAACATCAATACTTTTCTAAACAAACGAGCCCATTTTGTGAGGAGGTGACAAAGTGGAGACGAGATTTCCTTATCTCATCCTGCTCCACCCTGAATGTGCATTAATATATATTTATTTAAATATTTTATATATAATTTTAGCTATTTGTTTACATATCCTTTTTATTTGGGACATATTCTATTACCAATCTTCAAAACACATGCGCGCGCGCGCACACTCTCTCTCTTCGTCTTTTTTTCTTTCATTTCTACCTCGTTAATGGTGAAACCACCTCATTGTGGATGGAAAAATTCTTCCAACATTTTCTACCCGGACTTGCCCTACAAGGGTTTTCTTCATCTTGAAAAGATGAAAAGATAGGGACAGGATACCCTTGATCCGACTCCACCCTACACCATCACCATCTCTAATTTTTAGACTGCACCCCACACCGTTACTATCTGTAATATTTAGTGGCTTGATTGAGTAAATAAATAAGAAACGTTTGAAAAAAAGAAATTCTAATTATTACACACTTTCTCTACCATAGCCACTCATATATATAATGACAAATTACATTATGAGATTCTAGGAAAAAAAAATGCTAGACAAATGAACATAGTTTTTTTTTTTCCTGTCTTTGGGTTTGGTGAATGATGTACCAATTAGGTATACAGCCCATGATAACCAATTACCTAATTCAGCAAAAAAAAAAAAAAAATGGCCAATTACCTAGCTACCGACTCTTGAACTTCATTGGAGTAGTGGCTTAAAGGGGGCCTACTTAAAAGGCCTGTAAGGTTGGGCTGTAAGGTTGGCCCAAATAGTTGATGTTTATATGAGTTATAATCCTTCCATAGACCTATTTCTATTTATGAAAGATTTACTAGAAAAATGTGGCCCATGTATTATATTTACAGACTCACAGTCAAGAACAAATTAAATGGCACAAAAGAGGACTGATTGATATGAGTGTGGTAGCCTCAAAGTTTATGTCAATTTAAGAACTACAAACTTTATGCTTCAAAAAAGGACTGGCTCACATGTACAATCATCACAACAGAGACGGATTCTTCATACACAATGAAGAGAATAAAAGGGCTACTAATTTATGTTTGTAATCATTAGACTGTGACTATGGTCGGTTTTTTAAGATTCTCGAGGAAAAGAAAAATCTAACAACACACAGATTTTGAATTTAGTGTAACTCTCAAATTACTCTGTTAACAATTTTTACTACACTTCTCTTGTTAATTTGTTATGAGACTTAGACAGTTAGACCATCTTTATATACATTTATAAACTAGAATGGGTTCTAATAAGAGAGAAAATAGTGTTTACCTGAGTTAGGGCATAAGCTAACGGTATAGGTAAAGTCGACGGTCACAAGCTGACGGTTGTAGTTACAGCCGTTGGCTACCATTAGTAAATTGGCAAACAGAGATTTGATTAGCGTGCGGAAGGGAGTGCAAAATACATATGAAGGCTGACACCACCAATAAGCTGACGACGATAAGGCTGAAGGGAGTAAGCTGACGGCTCTAACGTAAACTTGACTTGGCCTCCACGCCTGAATATATAAGGAAATGTCTTG
>NW_027069509.1:696998-737663 GCF_002906115.3 Quercus suber
CTGACTTCTTCTGCTATCGCTCGGTCTCGTTCTTGGGCAAAGACTTGCTTCTTCTGTCGGACGGGTGGATAGGATGGCGACATATTCAGCCTATGTACCATGATTAAAGGGTCAATTCCTGGCATATCCTCATGACTCCAGGCGAACACATCCTGATTTTCCTTAAGGAAGGTTACAAGTGCTAAGCGAATCGTTGGGCCGGCGAGAGTTCCAAGCCTTGTGGTCCTGTCCGATCTGGAGCTATCGAGGAGTATCTCCTCAAGCCTCTCTACGGGTTCTGCCCCCGTCCGTTGTTCTGCTATACTTATGGTTTGCAAGTGGTCGTCCATTTCTAGCATCACAATATAGCATTCCCACACGGCTATTTGGTCCCCTCGTAATTCTCCTACTCCGCATTTAGTGGGGAATTTGATCATTAGGTGATAGGTTGAAGTTACAGCCTTCCAAGAGTTAAGGGTAGGTCGCCCTATAATGGCGTTGTAGGCAGAGGAGTAGTCGACCACAAGGAATGTAACATCCCTAATGATTTGCTGAGGATAACCTCCAATGGTGACTGGTAACGTGACTGCTACCAGGGGGTACACTTTGGTGCCTCTGACCCCGACAAGTGGAGCGTTGGTTGGGGCTAGTCACTCTCTGCTGATCCGCATCTGTTAGAATGCTGGGTAGTAAAGAATATTCGTGGAGCTTTCGTTATTCACCAAGACCCGGTACATATTATAGTCTCCTACCTGGATGCTAACGACAAGTGCATCGTCATGCGATGATAGAGACGTCGAGCATTTTCTTCCGAGAAGCTAATAAGGGGGTTGTCGACTCGTGGCATCTTCGAGATGACGCTGTGAGCTGGACTTCTGGACTATTCTAAGATGAGTCTTTCGAGCCCTTTTTGATAAGCCTTAGCGGCTGCGCCCCCTATAATCAGCCTTATGTCTCCCATGGCTGTTTCGGGTGTTTGTTGTCTCGTTGGGGAGCTTGCTCTTGAGGAAGCAGATCTACCTTTTCCTTGTGAGAACTTCTGCAACTTCCCTTGCCTAATGAGGGCTTCAATCTGCTGTTTCAAGTCATAGCAGTCAACTGTGTCATGTCTGTGGTCGCAGTGGAAGCGACAATATTTGTCTCTGGACCATTTATGGGATCTCTCTTCAGCTTTCCAGGGAAAGTTAATGTCCCCTCGTCCTTGATTTGCATTAGGACTTGGTCGATTGGGCGGTTAATGGAGTGAAGCTTGTGAATCTCCCCGTAGGGGGCTTAGAGCGCCTATCATCCCTTCGCTCCCCGGTTCTCACCATCTTCTGCCCTCTTTCTTGTCAGGTATTTTCCTGCCTTTCTTTCTTCTTAGGTTTTTCCTCACGAGCTAGTAGAGTGTCTTCGGCATTCATGTACTTGGTAGCCCTGTAAAGCACGTTCGACATAGTTTTCAAGTTATTCTTATATAGTGAAAATAAGAACTTACCCTTCCTCAGTCCATTCATAAATGCTGCTACAAGTATTTTATCATCGCCTCGTCAATCAGAATGCTTCCTTATTAAACCGGGCTATGTAAGATCTCAACGTTCATCTTCTCGTTGCTTGATACTCATCAAGCATGCAGTAGACTTCTTGTATCGGTGCCCCCAATAAAGTGCGAAGTGAATTGGGCGCTCAGCTCTTTGAAGGTGCTGATGGAGTTGGGCGTCAACCGGCTAAACCAAATTCTTGCGCGGGCCCTTTAGCGTTGTAGGGAAGGTCTTACACATGATCTCGTCCGCTACTCCTTGAAGATGCATTAAGGTCTTGAAGGTCTCTAGGTGATCAAGTGGGTCTTTGGCTCCATTGTAGCTTTCAATTTGTGGCATGCGAAACTTCTGCGATAGGGGAAAGAATTGATAGAGGTAATGAAAGGCGAATCAGTTCGGTGGACCAAATCGTTAAGGTCGCTAGACACCCTCCTTTATGGGCGTTCATCATAAGGTCCATCCTTTCCTTCATCAACTGCATTTCCGTGACCATGTAGGGGGTGCCGTATCAAAACCGAAGGGACGGCTGGTTTCCTGTCGTTCTTGTTGGTTTGGGGCGTTGCTGCCCTAAGTCCTTCCTAGTTCCTTTTTTCAGTGCTGGTCCCTTCTTGATCATTTCTTTGTTATTTGGTGTTGCATTCTTCTGGCACAACTATTCTTCTAGGTTGTGGTTTGGTTTGGTGAGGCATTCCATGGCAGCGGCGAGAGTTTGAACTTATCTCTCGAGGGCGGTCATAGGCAGTTCCTCTTCTCGAACGTCATTAGTGGTTGCCATCGAGCGAGTGAGCACCATGCAACTCTTTTATCCAGGAAACTATAGTATGGCTTATGGATCATAACAAAACAGTTCCCACAGACGGCGCCAACTGATGTTGCCAAAAAAATCACCAATGAGCCACACGGTTCTCGCACACTCAAAACAATACCTGCACAACAAAAAAGAAAAGACCTCGCAGAGAGCACCGGTGTGGTGCCAGCCAAATACCCTTCGAAGATCAAGTTAGAACTTCTTACAACTCTAGAGTGCTAGAGAGGGTTCATTATGCGTACCTTGGTTTGCGAGGGTATTGAGGCTTTTATAGTAGTAGAGGATTGGTCTTTCTTCCTTGGTCTAGAAGTCCTTTCCTTATAGAAATCCTTGTGAGTGTATATTACAGAATCTTTTCTTTATAGGAGACTAACACCAAGTGTGGATCAAGACATTTCCTTATATATTCAGGCGTGGAGGCCAAGTCAAGTTTACGTTAGAGCCGTCAGCTTACTCCCTTAGCCTTATCGTCGTCAGCTTATTGGTGGTGTCAGCCTTCATATGTATTTTGCACTCCCTTCCGCACGCTAATCAAATCTCTGTTTGCCAATTTACTAATGGTAGCCAACGGCTGTAACTACAACCGTCAGCTTGTGACCGTCGACTTTACCTATACCGTTAGCTTATGCCCTAACTCAGGTAAACACTATTTTCTCTCTTATTAGAACCCATTCTAGTTTATAAATGTATATAAAGATGGTCTAACTGTCTAAGTCTCATAACAAATTAACAAGAGAAGTGTAGTAAAAATTGTTAACAGAGTAATTTGAGAGTTATACTAAATTCAAAATCTGTGTGTTGTTAGATTTTTCTTTTCCTCGAGAATCTTAAAAAACCGACCATAGTCACAGTCTAATGATTACAAACATAAATTAGTAGCCCTTTTATTCTCTTCATTGTGTATGAAGAATCCGTCTCTGTTGTGATGATTGTACATGTGAGCCAGTCCTTTTTTGAAGCATAAAGTTTGTAGTTCTTAAATTGACATAAACTTTGAGGCTACCACACTCATATCAATCAGTCCTCTTTTGTGCCATTTAATTTGTTCTTGACTGTGAGTCTGTAAATATAATACATGGGCCACATTTTTCTAGTAAATCTTTCATAAATAGAAATAGGTCTATGGAAGGATTATAACTCATATAAACATCAACTATTTGGGCCAACCTTACAGCCCAACCTTACAGGCCTTTTAAGTAGGCCCCCTTTAAGCCACTACTCCAATGAAGTTCAAGAGTCGGTACGAGAATTGCGAGGCTAGCCAAATAACCAATGTGAAAGAGGTTATCAAAACAGACGGGACTACAGGTTGACAAACTTATTCAAGATTGCCAAACACACAATATATTAAAGACAGAAAATGATAAAATTAACGTGCCTTACAACAGGACGAACTGTTTACAAATAAAAACCCAAAAATAAAGGGCTATTTAAATATCGCTTGCAAAATAAATAAAAAACAAAATAAAATCAAGCAGCCAGAGCATCAGTAGGGTTCCCGTCGTCTTTCTTCTAAAGAAGAGGACTATCAACGTTTATAGACACGACTGGAGGGAGATTGGTGGCAGGCTGGGCCAAAACGATGGCGCCATCATCCCTGAGCAGAAGATTGGCTTCAGGAGAGCCATCACCTTCACCAACAACGACGTCATTAGTCGGCGTTGTTGGTTCCAGATCATCCATTGTAATCCCAGATAGGTCCAACTCTGGGAAAGCTAATGCGACTTGTTTGAGACAATCTTCAAACCCAGTTCCATAAAAATCAGCACAAGAGTCAACGAATGACTGCAACGTTTTGAAAGTTTGGACAGCGTCAGCCCCAGCCATTTCCACCTGCTAGCGTAAAGCCGTCACCTCTTCTTAAAGTGTTTCTTTCTGACGCTCCACCTTTTCCAGCTTCTCCCTCTTCGTCTTTAATTTATAGTTCAAATCTTGAAGACCTTCCTTATACTGAGCCTGTGCATCCATCAAATTGGTGTTATGCATCCTGACCTGAGTAAGGACATCCTCCTTAGCAATACATCGGTCTTAAGGCGCTTTAACACGCACTAAAGCCTAAAAAGATTGTAGTCGTCAGTAAAAATGAATCAAAGGTAGACGAAGCAAACTTAACCAAAGGAAAAGAAAAACATACCCTACTAAGGTCAAAAAGAGCTGATGCCCTTAAGTCCTTCATCCCTAATTGATCACAGGGCCTTATATTTGTCAACTTTATAAAGGACTCCACTTCCTCGACGGGATAGTCCTTATGAGTCAAAAGGTAACAGGGTCCCTCAATGACGGGACCAGTAGAAGTCATTACCCCCTTATCGGCACCTTGTTTTGGCTTAAGGGGTGACTTCTTCTTAGGGGCACATCCCCTGGAGTGATGGCAACCTTTTTAGAATGGCGATCATCCTTCCCATCAGGTTTCCTTTTTGTGACCTTAGCAACGGTCTTAGGGGCTGACGAGGATACCCCCTTCTTCTCTTTTGCTTCCCTCTCCTCCTTCTTATGGGCCGCGACAGCCCTCACCCTCAGTTTAACAATCTCCATCTTTGCACAAAGTAACGAACGTGAATTAGCAAAGCAAACGGAATCAATAAACTGACGGAATAAGTAGAGAATCTACCCATGTCGAAGAGAAAATTCGTCCAACCTACAAGCCTTAGCCGTCGGCTCTGGACCACCGCAGTATAAATGAAGAGTGTCAAGGTGATCAGGTCCCTGCACTTTCGTTGCTCGAGTGGGATTTCAAGAACCTGACGGATGAAAGCATCCTGCTTGTCAGTTATATGTGGACAGGTGTAGGCTGGAAAAGAAATAAAAAGTGATAACATTAAAACACTAATGAAGCCAAAAAAAAAAAAAAAAAAAACTAAAAACTAAAAGCTGACAGGGTTAAGAAATAAAAGAAAACCACCGGTGCTAAACTTGAGTCCCTAACTATTCCCCAGGTATTATCAAAGCCATGTGGTATGGTATCCCACTCTTTTGGACGACATACCCAGTCCGACCCTTCAATAAAAAAGTATCTACTTTTCCAACTCCTGTTGGAATCTGGCATGTCAGATACAAGTCTGAAATCCTTCTCCCTGACGGAAAATGATAAGTCCCTTTACATGGAGCGATGTGATGGGGTCTATAACAGTAAAAGAACTCATCAAGGGAAAGCTGACGGTTCCCACCACTCAGACGACCCCACAAAATCTCTGCTCCAATAAAAGTCCTCCAAGCATTGAGGGCAATCTGGTTGACGGATAGTCCCATGAAGTCAACAAGCTGACGGTGCAAAGCCGTCAATGGGAGCCTTAATCTGGTAGCAAGAACGGCGTCATACATACCGACGTCTATGGTCAATCCAATATAGTGCCTTTTCTTTTTCCTAGGAAGACGGGTTGAGATATGGTCTGGGATCTGATAATGGGTGCGTAAATCCCTGAAAATCCTTTCACCCATTTTTGGTAAAAAAAATTTGATGGCCCAATCCTCAGGAAGGACAAAGGGACGGTTACCTTCGGGACTTGCTGAAGCCTCTTCATAGGATTCCATGTCACCCTCATCCTCATCCTCTTCTCCGTCACCTTCCCCTTCCCCCTTATCCTCACCTATCACTTCCTCCTCAACTCCCTCAACATAATCTTTCAAGTCGTCATTAGGAGATCAGGCTGACATTTCCTTTTCAGATGATCCTGAAAAACTGACAAACTCCTGACCTGAACCAAAAACCTCGTCGTAGCCCGCTCCTTCGCGGACTGACGACTGTTCACTCGACGCGTCACTTGACATCTGTCTACCTATAAGTGACGGATCCATTCTAAGTACCTAAATTGACGTCCTCACTAGGACCTTGTTTAGTTAATGCAAAAATACAAAGAAGGGAGGAAAAACAACTTACAAGTGGAGCCTTTGGGGAGTGGACAGCCTTAAAAATGACGACATTAGCAGTTTGACACATCAACAAGAGGATGAAAGAAAAAGCGACAAGTTCTTTCTTTCTCAATGATCAGCAGGGTTGAAATAGAGGAATGAGAAGAAGAATGCAAGTTATATATATAGGAGGAAAATGAGTAGAAGACGGAGCGACGCCCTCTTCCAGAGCGAAGCCAACAAGAACAAACCACGTGTCCGAGCATTAAATAAATGGTGGCTTGAGAAAAAACCCATAAATGATTTTCCTACTCCCCACGACCAAAAGATGGTTAACTAGTGAAAAACTTAAACTCCATAACTCGTTAGTTTAAAAACAACGGGAATATAGAGTAGGGGGCAGCTGATAAGAGAGAAAATAGTTTTTTCCTGAGTTAGGGCATAAGCTGACGGTATAGGTAAAGCCGACGGTCACAAGTTGATGGTTGTAGTTACAGCCGTTGGCTTCCATTAGTAAATTGGCAAACAGAGATTTGATTAGCATGTAGAAGGGAGTGTAAAATACACATGAAGGTTGACACCACCAATAAGTTGATGACGATAAGGTTGAAGGGACTAAGCTGACGGCTCTAATGTAAACTTGACTTGGCCTCCACGCTTGAATATATAAGGAAATGTCTTGCATCCCACGCTTGGTGTTAGTCTCCTACAAGGAAAGGATTCCGTAATATACACTCACAAGGATTCCTATAAGGAAAGAACTTATAGACCAAGGAAGAAAGGCCAATCTTCTACTACTATAAAAGCCTCAATACCCTCGCAAACCAAGGTACGCATAATGAACCCCTCTCTAGCACTCCAGAGTTTAAAAAGTTCTAACTTGACTTTCGGAGGGTATTTGGCCGATACCACACCCGTGCTCTCTGCGAGGTTTTTTCTTTTTTGTTGTGTAGGTATTGTTTTTAGTGTGCGAGAACCGTGTGACTCACTAGTGATTTCTTTCGGCATCATCAGGTCCTTTTCTTTACAAATCCAAGAACCCCAAAATGCATTGGCACTAAATTTATGATTCTTATGAATCAAATGTCCAATTCTTTTTCTTTTTTTGGTAATAGTAAATATTATTAAAACAGAAGCAGTAAACTACATAGCCAAGGGCAGGTTTAGTGCATAATCTATTACATCCGAGACCCGTAAGGTCATATAGTTAAAGCAAAGGCATTTTCACAAGAGGAGTGTCTAAAATTACAAAAAGTTTGTTGAAGGTGGACTGCCATTTTTGCGAGCTAATCTACATAGACATTTGCTTTCCTATAACAATTGTTCAGCTTTCACTTGAGAATTTGAGTCAGTAAGTTCCTACAATCATCAACCATTGGTGCATAATCAACAAAAGAGTCAACATTGCTATTTAGTAAATCAACAACTGATTTTGTATATA
The DNA here is from genome assembly GCF_002906115.3 of Quercus suber. NCBI lineage: Eukaryota > Viridiplantae > Streptophyta > Magnoliopsida > Fagales > Fagaceae > Quercus > Quercus suber. The sequence continues at coordinate 704,596 of NW_027069509.1, forward strand.
GTTCTAGATTTGGAGTTGTACGCAATGTCCTAGTCATTACTTACTAGAACTCATATAAAGATGATTCTTGTTGATGCTTATTTTGGAAGCCCAGCAATAGGAAGAAGCCTAACAATTTGAGCAAAGAAGAGTTAGTGAATTGATAGAAGAACCATTAAGTGTGAATGGCAGGAATAATAGATCATAGGCCTATAAAGTAAATAAATGGGTCTTGAGAAAAGCAAATGGGCCTAAAGGAGCCCAGAGAGAGAAGTAGTAAACTCATGGGCATTATGTGATGTAGAAAAGTAAGAATGGGCCACAGCAAACCCGAAGTAATGAAGTAGGAAAGGGGTTGATGGAAAGCCTATGAGCCCTAAGGATGAATGATAAGGTAATTGGGCCGAGGAAGTCCAAAAGAATTAGTAAAAGCCCATGAGAATGCAGAATTAGAAAATGGGCCAAGGATGCCCAAAGAGGAAAGGAAGGGGACAAAGGAACCTATAAGCAATATAATGAGTCAAGAAAGCCCAAAGTAGCATGAGTATAAATCCAATAATCATACTGGGTCATTATAGTCAGTTGAGAGAAGAATAAGCAACAAGCCTAAAAGAGGCCTAGCAAGCTAGGGTCAAATGATACCACGGCAGGAATAGCAGAGTAGCGTGGTAGGAATGGTAACAAGACCACAGAATGTCAAATGAGTAGGCTGAAGAAAGAAAAGCCCACAATCAAACAAGGCCCGACCCTTGAGAGAAGCAAGCCGTAAGGAAATGAGAAATCAGAAAGCAATCCACGCCATAAGAAGTCAAGGATGAGCGGTAGAATGCACAAACAAACCTCCAAACCACGAAAAACACATGAGCAGTAGACAAACTTTAGACGTACACAACTGGAGCACACGCAAGGCCAAGACATCACCAGCTTGTACCCAACCAATACAAGAGTGGTGGGTCATGAGTCAGAGGTAATAAGAGATATGGTCTGGTGGTGGAGAGAAGGGAAAGCCTATTCTGGGGTTCCTGCTCAAATTCTTTTGGGGTTAATGTTCTGCGGGGATGACTTACCACCATAAAAAAAACAAGGATGAGTTGGAACCACTAGGTGCATGCCATGAGGGATAGAGAGAGAACACCCAGCTATGATGGATAAGAATGTCATGGTGAGCAAGCAAACAAAATAATCTTCTTTGTCTGGTGATGGGGAGTGGCGCAGCCAGCACAAGTAAGTAGTGGTGGTTGGACTGCTAACAAACCAGTGATGGTCGGTAATGACACCCAGACCAGACAAAAGTAGTTAAAGGCTAAAATGGTAATAGCCAGTTACGGTAGGTAATATATAGGACTCTTGCCATGCACAGTATCAGGAGGACGGCAATAGTAACCTCTAGGAGAAAATCTCAACATCACTACATGGGTAAGCACTAAGAAAGAAAGAAAAGAAGAGAGAAGAATCAAAAATAACAAAAACAAAGAAGAAAGAGAGAACCAGGAAGAAAAAACAGAGAATGTAGAATGGCAGGCATGCACCAATAAGCTAATCCCTTCTCTCCCTCTAAAAGCATACCCTCTATCAAGGATAAAGAATTTATTTGGGCACAAGCCATTCAGGTCCATTCCCACAAAGTGGATAATTTCTGCAGCAGACGAGGTTATCCATGTTGAGGGAGTGGTCCCCTCCTTGGCCATAGTCCCGTAACACAATTGAATACGGTAGACTAACTTTTTCCTTTTGATTTCGCCGTTTATCAAGATTATTTCATTTCTTTCCCTTGTAATCTCACTTATAACGTGTTTCTTATATCATTCTTTTTCCCTACTTTGCTTAAGGATTCCTAATTTATTCTGTTTAATGGGAAGCATATTGTCTTTATTGTCATATTGTACGTGTCTGGCGTAACTCTCTTGTAACAGTTTCGCCTGCCATGGGTATGTGACCAAAGTTTTGGTAAACGGAGCATAGCTTGTGCACATGCAGGACCAAGGTATTCCAATTGGTTTGATCCCAACTTTTTTATCTAGAACACTTGGGCATCAATACAGCAGGAGGCAGTCTAGCCCCAAATCACAAAAGGCCCACTACAATCAGGAACATGGTCCTGTTTAACCTTTACACACACCAAAAAAAATAAATAATAATAAAAAAAAAACCTGAAAAATCCCTCCTTTGAGGCTTGGCATTAGATGCAATGAGTGTTTTTTTTTTTTTTTTTTTTTTTTTTTTTTATGGACACGCCTAATTCATCCANAAAATTAGAGGTGGGTTACGGAGCATAGACGGAATGAACCATGGGTGGGTAAAGTATCAAAAATAAAACCACGGGTGGGTAAGTTAAATTCTGGCTAAACCACAGGTGGGTAATCTGTAATTATCCCAAAAAATTAAGTACCAAACATTTGTGTCCTCAAAAACAAATTGGAGGGCCATTTAATGGTGTTAAAAGAACCAAGAAATCTTATAATCTGCTTGGCTCAAAGCATCCATTTGATTAGCTATAAATGTCGCCAGAAATAAGCATAAGAATTTTTAAATGTACAATATAAATATTTTTCTTGTTCGAAGAGTCTGAACTTGTTAATTTAGATTTTTTTTTAATCAAAAGAGAAATATTTTCCGAATTCTTGTCTCAAATTTAATTTGGCCTACAATTCCATTCTATTTGCAGCCTAATACAAAAACACAAATAGTTTTTTTTTTTTTATGCAGGATTTGGATCCAAGCTCTTTATTTCAATGAGAAAAGATTTATCACTAGCTCAAACCCTTTTTTCTTTTCATCCTTTTCCATGCGAATGCTTTCAAAATGTTACTACAAAGTACTGACAATATCTAAAAGAAAGAAAAAAAAAAAAAAAAAAAAAAGGGACCATTTTTGCAGTTGAGAACTAACAAATCTAGCATGCAGTTTCAATGGGAGATAGAATAGTTGGCCCAAGTGGTAGGGAATGGCTCATGACTACTCTATTTAGCTATGATTTGTTTACATCTATTCCTCTCTTTTTTCTCTTTTTGGTAAAAGAAGGCATAGCCACATAGATTTAGTTGATAACGTAGAGCTAAGATAATCAAATTTTTATTATTATGTTATATATTATAAAGTAGATTCAGTGGTTGGATTCCCCTCCACCATACCCACAAGGCCACAAAAGATTTATATTACTCTCACTAGTAAAACACGTGCGAGAATATGTAAGATATATATAATGACTTATAATGCTTCAAAAGTATCATAGCCACATCCTAATTTAGAGAAAGGGTACTATTCATTTCTCCTCCTCCCCTTCCCTAAGGAGATGGAAGATGGGCAGGACCATGGTTGCTTGACTATGTAAATCATGTTCTTCATCATTCACTCAAGTGGTCCATTGCCATATGAGCTACTATTATTTTGGAACCACCAAAAAGAGAGAGTTGTCGATAATGTATTAATGTTATATGCTATAATTCTAAAGATTCGACGATAAGCAAATTACAAGTTCACCCAAAAAAGTACCATCAATTCCCAACCTCAACCTCTTTTCTGAAGAAAATTACTATATATTCTTCGAATATAGTTACGTGATACTCTTTTCTCTTATATAATGGAAAATTCTACCCAAAATTTAATTAGTAGAACTTACTATCATGTAAGAGAAGGGAGTACCAAGTTGTTGTACTTTTAGAGTACTAGGGGGTGTTTGGTTAGTGTTTTTAAACAATCATTTTCAATTTTTAAACAACATTTTACTCATTTTAACGCACTTTTTCATCCACACATATTTCACAAATATTTTCAAATAACAATTTTCAGTTTTTAAACACATACCAAATGGGCCCTAAATTACTCCACCCCTCTCTCCTCCCTCTATTATTGACATTACTATCTCTCTCTCTTCTTCTTTTTTAAAGAAAATTATTATATTTGTATTGTAAATTTAGGTGTGCATTCAACTTGCCAATCCAATGAAACTGACCAAACCCAACTTGATGCCTCTAGTTGTTTTTCATGTGTTGGTAGGTTGGGTTGGGTTGAAATTTTATGTAAATCTTAGGTTGGATTGGATTCAAGTTGTAATTTCTTCAATATATAATACACACACACATATCTATATGTGATATATATATATATATATATCATTATCCTTGTTTTATTTATTTTTTGTTTCATTGATTTTAGTATTTTGAGAAATTGTTTTGATTAATTTGGAATATAATTTAGACACATTTTATAAAATATGATAATTTATTGAAAACAAGTACTTAAATAATTGATGAAAGTCTAATCTTTTACAAGGCAGTAAACATGTATGCACAACCCAGAGATCCTACCTAGCTCATATGGGTTGGGTTGGGTTGGGTTGAAAAAAAGTAAAAAAAAAAAAAAAAAAACCCTTAGACCAGACCAGATTTATGCACACTCTAACTACAACTTCTCTTCTTTCCATATAAAGATGGATCTCACATATTAATTTTACTTAATGGTCCCCCTCAGATAAGAGGAGGAATCTGCCAAAGCAGACCACCTTAAGTATCTATCTTACTCTTGCCATACTAATTATTAATGTGCTACTTTGTAACTAGCACAATCATATGGAAGGAAAGAAAATATACTTGCTCTCGATAACATTTTTCTCGTTGGAACATTCTCTTGCATAATCTGAGAAAAAACATTTGGATGAATCGACAAATTTGTACACTCTAGTACTGCTCCATTCGAAGTGAACTGTAATAAAATATAGTATCTTAAGCTTTTTTCAATCAAATTGTCTCAGATGGTGTAATCCACTAAAAAATTACGAGTCAGTGATTTGGAGCTTGAACTTTTGAATGCATTTACACCGTTATTTTAGAAAATAAGTTTTAAGTCTATGGGTGAGGTTGCAGTGAGGCTTATCTTACTCCATGCAACTGCTTGTACAATGTACAGTTGTACTTTTGAACTTTTTAAGTGTAATTGTTCTTGGATGAATTAGGCGTGTCCATAAAAAAAAAAAAAAAAAAAAACACAAAATTAATTTGGCAGAAACGTATCCTATTTTACAGCCTAGAAGACTTGCCAATCTTTCTCCAGCCCATACCAATTTATTTAGAAACTAAAAGCTAAACCCAGATTTTAGAAACTAAAAGCTAAACCCAGAATTTTTGAACATAAACCCAAACCAAAAACTAAACCCATAAATCTTGAACATAAACCAAAAATTAAACCCATAAATTTTGAAAATAAAGCCACAGTCACTGCAACCAAAAATTAAAACCAAATCAAACACACCACAAATTTCTTTCTCAATCTTTTCTATCCCCTTGATAGTTTTGTTTGGATTAATAAGCTTGAAAATGTTCTTATGAGGAAGAATATTCTTAATCCAAAATTTCTCAATCTTAAGAAATATGATTTTAAATCTTGATTTTTATGCTTTTATTATGTTTTTTTGTGTTGCTCACCCACTTGGGAAAAGGGACATTTGATATCAACTTCCATAATAGGATTCACCATTTGTGAACACATGTGACACCAATACCTTGCTGCCATTGTTTCCTCCATTTTTTCTCCTCCCTTCTTTCCCCACCACCACCACTACCTTTGACTCTGTCACGATCAAAAATTTAAATTAAAAAAAAAAAAAAAAATCAACACAGTAATTTAATGAATAATAGACATCAACCATCCCCAACACAAAACTCTCATAGTCAAACATTCATTCACAGGCAAAGAATCAAACAGTTTGCAAGTCTTTCACAGATCTAAATCATCATCAACCTTTTCAACCACCACACCAAAAAATTGAAGTGAAACTTCTTTATGTTATTAATGTTTTGTTTTGGGAGAGGAGTGTTTGATTTGATTTCTTGTTTGATTTTTTGATAACAGGTGTTAGAGTAATGGAAAAATTAGAGGTGGTTTACGGAGCATAGACGGAATAAACCACAGGTGGGTAAAGTATAAAAAATAAAATCACAGGTGGGTAAAGTATCAAAAATAAACCACAGTTGGGTAAGTTAAATTTGGGCTAAACCACAGGTGAGTAATCTATAATTATTCCTTATTTTTTTATGTAAAAATATTTGAGATGCACTTTTTTCCCTCCACTCTTAGGGTCTATTTGGAATCTGCTTATTTTGTTGAGACTGAAAACTTTTTACTGAAAGTACTGTAGATAAAGGTAAAAGTTAGCTGAAATAGTACAATAAGACCCATGAATAGTATCAGAAAGTGCAGTGGGGCTCATGAATAGTAGCAAAACTAAGCTGAATAGTAAAATAACTGGTAAAAAATAAGTTATCCAAATGTACACTTAATAAGACTAAAAAAAATTGAGTAATGCTAGAAATACTACAGATTTTACCTCATAAGACTTAAAAATTGATGTTTTACCAATTACAAAAAAGTAATTTAAATACTCATTGATTATTTTGTTGAAATGTCACCAATTATCTCTATATATTAAGGAAAGTCCTCATCAAGTCAGTTATCCAAGCAATACTCACCCTTACAATGAGTTGGTTTAAATTCCCTACCACCTTATGTCATGAGATTAAGACCCTCATTCGGAAATTTTGGTGGGGACAAAGGGGTGAGAGGAGGAAAGTATATTAGGTGAAATGGGGGGATTTGTGTCAAGACAAAGACCAAGGAGGCATGGGGTTCAAAGACCTTACAATGTTCAACGAAGCGATGCTTGCAAAATTAGCGTGGAGGTTACTTCATAATGACAACTCCTTATTTTATAGAGTTTTCAAAGCAAGGTTCTTCCCTAGGAAGACCATTCTTGAAGCAAAAGACTCCCCCTCAGCTTCATTTGCTTGGAAAAGCATCCTTAAAGGCCGTGATGTAATTCTAAAAGGTGCACTTTGGAGAATAGGGGATGGCAAAAGGGTGAGGATATAGGGTGATAACTGGCTGCCATCAAAAACATCAGCCAGAGTTGCTACACCAATTTTGTATGGTCAGGAAAACTCAAATGTAAAGGTACTAATAAACTCAAGAACTAGATGTTGGAGAAACAATGTTATTGACCATGTGCTCACTGTGCAGGAAGTCGAGATTATAAAGAGCATTCCACTTAGTTCAATAACCAAACTAGATGCCCTGATTTGGCCTTTCACTCCCTCGGGCATATACTTTATGAAATCGAGATACTGGTTCTTGTTGGAGAATTCTGCCCAATTTCATAGTACAGGCCAAGATGTTGAATTCTAAAAAAAAGTGTGGAGTTTGCAGGTGCCTAGCAATATAAAAAATTTTGTTTGGTAAGCTAGCAAAGACACCCTGCTCGTTAAGAAGAACCTATTGTGTAGAAAGATATCTCAGGATGGGCATTGTGATATTTGCAAGGTAGGGGAGGAGGATTGTTTACATGCACTCTTCTTTTGTTCTGAGGTGCAAGCAATGTGGAGCATAGTCCCTCAATGGAAGTGGCTATCGGAGATGCAAGGTAGTAACATAAAAGAAATTTTTAAGCGAGCTTTTTCAGAGAAGAGGGACGCTGAGCTCATGGCATACACGGGATGGGTAGTGTGGAATCAGTGAAATCAAATACGGTTCAACAAAGCATCTTGTCCTCTGAACTAGATTCTATCTTTGTCTAAGGACAGAAAAGCTGAGTTTCAATGCATTCACCCAACAGCAGTGACGCCACAGCACAAGAACCATACCAAATGGAAGCCGCCGGAGCAAGGAGTTTATAAAGTGAATTATGACGAGGCTATGTTTCGCTAAGAGGGGAAAGCTGGTCTCGGTGTAATCATCAAGAATAGTAGAGCTATTATGGCATCTGATGAATCAAGAAAATTCACCAATGGATCGCACGATGCTCCTCTCGCCTCGTATACTATCCTGCACGAAACAAAAGAGAAAACCTATCGAAGGACACCGGTGTGGTGCCGGCCAAACACCCTCCGAAGGTTAAGTCAGAAAGTATGCTCACAACTCTAGAGTGCTAGAGAGGGTTAATTATGCGTACCTTGGCTTGTGAGGGTATTGGGGCTTTTATAGTGGCTTGAGGTTGACATCCTTTCCTTGGCGCGGAAGTCTTTTCCTTATAGGACTCTTCTTGTAGAATCCTAAACGTGATGAATAAGTCTCCTCCTTATGCGGAAGATTTTTACCAAGTATATAAGATTTCCGGAGTCCTACTAGCACCTAGTCCACCCATTTTATTTTCTTTAAAAAAAGAAAAAAAAAAAAGAAAAAAAAAAAAAAAGAAGGAACACACACACACACTGAAAGTGATTAACCGGAGAAGCAAAAGAAAAAGAGAGAAGAAAGTGAAAGCGTAGAGCCACAAAGAAAAGGTCGAGAGTCGAGAGAATGCTGATTCAAGCTCCAACCCCGTCTCCCACTTCCACTTCCACTTCCACTTTTCTCATCCACCAACCATTATTCCCGCGCTCCGCTTCTTTAAACGGTGCGTTTCATTCCTCTCTCTCTCTCTCTCTTTCTCTCTTACATTTTTATTTATTTTTTTAAAAAAATTGTATGGATATTATTTTATTCTATTATATTCCAGTTTCTCGAGCGAATGGAGTGATGAACACGTGGTCTTCAAGGCGGGAACTGAGTCGGCGAATGGTGGTTTCCGCTGCTGACGACCAAAGTAACTCAACCGCCAATTCCGAGCGGAAAAGGTTCATACCCAATCCCTTTTTAATTCTTCTCCTTAATTTTTTTGGGGTCTGAATTACAAACAATTGTATCTATCAAATGAACCTAACTATTGAACAGATTAAGGATCAGTCTTATGTCCGTCAAAATTTGAGTACTTTTAAATGTTGCTTAGACCTTATAGTACTTAAATGGATTCTCCCATTCTTACACTATTACACTTACACTTACACACAAACACATATAGGATAAATGGTGGGTCTGGGTGGCCTTTGTGTTTCCAAGGCTCCTTTTAATATGCCAATTGACAATGACAGTTATGATTGATTGGAATTACCTGTGTGAAAAAATGACACAAAGAAAATGGTTGAGTTGGCTTTTATTTTTTATACAACACCACTCCCTTGTTATAGTTGATTTATTCACCCCATATCAATTTGTTGTAGTTGCAACACCACTCCCTTTAGCATTATGATATAATTCCATTGGCTGTTTCTGTTTATTTTGTTTAGATTTTTGTGTGACGTTTGTGTTAGCTAGGTTCCTTGTTGAACTTCAGCTTTCCAGTTTGGAGCATATGGTTCTTCTTGCTTGCAAATGCAGTGTCTTATTGCTCTGGTTAAATTTGGATTGTTTCTATTTTTTACAGAAAAGTTGTGGAACATATATGTCTGCTCAAAACCAAGGAGAATTTAACTGATGAGGAAGAGAAGGATATGTTGGATTATCTTTATACAACCCAATATCAAATGAGAGGCATTATTGCAATATCATTAGGTGAGTCATATTGAATGCAATGCAAGGGCACATAAGGAATAGCCAGCATTCCTTGCCTGAATCAGGCATAATATTCTTTTCAAAGAATCTCAAGTGCAAATTCAGTTGTCCGGTCATCCCATCTATATGCTGAAATGTCGGCCTATGTGCATAACCTATCAAGTAATTTGCAATTTTGATTAGGCGCACTGGCACTCACACTCAGACAAGCATACATGTTTATTGATTTATCTTTAAATATATGTTCTAATTGCTGCTGCAGGACGTATCTCAGAAGAAAATCTTGAAAATTACACCCATGCTGTCTACATGCGTTTCCAAATAAAAGAAGATCTTGCAAAGTTTTATGAGAACCCTTTCTACTTGGGAGTTCTCAAAAAGCATGTTATGCCTTACTGTCATGTATGGCTTGACATGTAAACACTGACACTCTGTTCATACTTCTCTTTCTTATTTTGAATAACCATATCTCAGATTTTCATACTTGCTCAACATATTGCACTGTCTTTTTCTGTTTATATAAAGGGTCTAATCAATGTGGATTACGAAGCTGAAGTAGAAGATGATATCCTTCCCATCTTTAGGAAAGGAGAGGTAAGGAGTGATGTGCTTTTAACTCTCTGGCAGATGCTATGACAATTCTTTAAATTTTGATTCCCCTCTAGTTATTTGTCTATAGCTCAATGCTAATCATGTAAATGCAGCAATGCCATTGAAATGCTTGGAAATGGAATATATCTGGCTATTGGCATTTATGTCTTTATCAACAAATTTGAACCAAAAAATATTTTGAGTTTCCATTATCAGTTGAACATGTAGCAATATGGTTTTTGTCCCTGGTTACTAGAATCTAATAGTTACTTCTAAAGAGATTCATATTACTTTTGTGACAGGAGTTCAATTATGGTGTAGAGTTTGTGCTTTTGATTTCATTTGTTGATAATGCATTTGGTGTACCCGTACAACATGCATTGGCTTCTCTGGCGAGGCTGACACATGGATTTCCGTCATTAATTGTCCAATCTACTCAAGGTGTGTGTTTGAGGTGAAACTCATTAGTTGTTATTCTGCTTAGTGGTTTTCCCTGAGCAGGCTACTGCAGATTAAGAAGTTAATTTGATCTGTAAAGTTTATTCATAAATTTTTTTTATAAAAAAAAAAACCAAATTTCATAGCAGCTATACGGTTAACTCTTTACAGCTTGGATCAGATTTCTTTTTTCTCTATTTTTGGGCTCGTATGAAGAATTATTCTTATATATGCAATTATTTAATGATATATTGTTTCTTACTAGTATCTGATTGTCAGGTTTGAATTGTAATCCCGGCAATAAGGAATTTACACATGGAGTAGTGATACGATTTCGGTCCCGTGAGCTCTCTCTTGTGTTTAATATCTGATTATATGGCATCTCCATTTGTTGACTGCTGTGTACTGGCATGTTTTGCAGTCGAGGCCTTTGAGATATTTGTGGGCAGCTCAGAATACAAAGAAGTAAGGAGACTAATCTATAAATTATAGATTTGTGTTTTGAAGATTTTGTTTGTTGTTCAAGTTTTGTGGTATCAAATGAAAATCATTTTCTTATCAAATTTTACACACCCTTGTGGTGCAGAACTTCTTGATGAATATATGCTTTTTCTACCCTATCAAATGGTTAAGGATTTCCAAGTTTTACCATTATTATAGATATTATATTACAGAATTCTTTGGCTTACTTATTTGTTTCATGGTAGTTTTCTATTTATGATCCTTATCTATTATCTAATGTAAGGTTCTAATCCAAGTTTTAAATTCAGTTTTGAGATTTGTTTTAGACTTGGTCAAAATTGACAAGTAATCCAAAATTTCTGGGAAATCTGGAAGTTTTACTTAGGGATGAGGCTGAACTTCTGGAATTTGAGATCTTGGAAAGCCTCTTGAGATGAGATCACCTCCCATTGAATCCTCCAATTCCAAAAATTTATTTTTCCAGTTCCAAGTCAAGCTATAGCAAATTTATCTTTGTTAAAGAGATTAATCTGCAAGAGTCTGAATTATCCTTGAATTTGATAAAAACAGATGTGGAGGTCTGAGTTCCAGCCAATCACCCAGAAAACACTTTCTATTCATTTTTCTGTTGATCCAGTGGGCACTGAGATCATGTAGCAAGCATCCTACACGGTTTGTGATCCATGATAATTTAATTTGATGAGTATTTGAACGAGAACTTGTCTTTATTTTATGTCTTATGTTCCAGGTATTAAAAAGACATTCTTGCTCGGTTTGTTTTACTTTCTAAGAGCACATGTACAGGTCAGTGTTTCTTACTCCCCATCCCCAAAACACCCCCCATCCCCCCCCCCCCCCCCCCTTTTTTCGTTGTTTTTGTTTCCTTTAAATAAAGTATAGCTGCCTATTTCTTGCTGCATGTCTCTTCAACAAGGGTAATATACTTTTGAAAACTTGTTTATTGCTTGTTTGCATATATATAAAAGCATAGCATGCTCAGCATATATGCATAGACAGAAGCACGGGTTTTTTGTTGAAGGTCTATTTTCCTTGTCTAGATTAAAAAAAAAAAAAAAATTGTTATTTATGTTGTTGATGTCAGGACCAGCTCTTCTAAACTCTGATAGGAAAGCAATCTGTTGGATGATACTTCGAACTCAATTTAGTACCATTCATGGAGAATGCTGGAGAAAAGGGTGTACCATCAGGAAGATGTCTCCCTTTTTCTTTTATCTTTTATTCTTCTTCTTCTTCTTCTAAAGATTTTTTTTTTTTTTTTTTTTGGTTTATAAATTTATAAATCATGGGATACACATTTCTGTATTGGGGCCCCTCTGACTGATCATTCTGATCTGTCCTAGTGTAGATCCTTGATTGCTAACCTTCATCTTCTATGTGATTCTCCTATATAAGGAAAATATATTTTATATATGCAGTTGCATATTATTAAGACCTTTCACATTCCTGTTTGGCTTTTAGTAAAGAAGGTCACATATTGGAATTTATCCAAAAGGCAATGTTTGACCTTGCTAAGGATGAACTATAAAACATGTATAGAATTGCCAATCAATTATTGTTTCTACTATATCTTTAAAGAGAGATACTACGTCCACAACAATTTTTCAACATTTTCACAACAAATCATAGGTGGTTAGTTTTTATTGGTCTAAATTTGAACCTAATATTAAGATTACTTTTTTATCTCAACAATAACAACCAGTAACAACCTGCCACTTAGGATTTATTGTAAAAATGTTGTAAAATATTGTGGACATATCATTCCTCATCTTTAAATATTTAAAAATTCACTGAAAAGCCAAACTTCTGCCCCACCATTCAGGCTGATAGTAATAAAATAATAAAGCCAAAATTAGTTGGTAATAGATTGATGCGCTTGAATTTGACTTCTTGTCTAAACCATTACACTTCTTTAGAATTGTACATACTTTTAGTCGGTGGCTGATCTCCATTCAAGTCATCTGTTGCACTTAATCCATTGTTTTTATGCCATGAAAATTCTTTATTCGACTTACTACTGACCTTTTGATAATTTGAACTGTTTTTGCCTATACTTTCTTTATTACAATCATCTCAAACTTGAAGTGTTTTTGCCCATACTTTCTTAATTACAATCATCTAGCTTGTCAAGTATCCACCAGATCAGATTGCAGCTCTGCTGAAAAAACAAAACTCCAACAAACTACATGACTAAATTTCATGTTTTATCCAAGTATGCATGCATGTTTTATTTATTGTCTTTACTATTCAATCAAGTACGATTACATTTTCTTTAAACACTACAATCAATCAAGTTCCTTCTCAACCTATATATCATACATCTCTGTAAAGAAAAAGAAGGAAAAAATTACACTACAAACTGCAAAAATTTTGTCTTGACCGAATACACACAAGATTTTCAACAAGGCTGATCAGTTATGAAGTGGGTTTGGTCCCTGCGGAACTGTTCGAAGAGAAACTCCATATATTGGGTTGATATCATCTTTGGTGGATCCCACCAGAGCTTTTGCAGAGAAATGCCATGAATACCGAGAATAGAAGTTGTTCTTATCTCCTGGCTTGGCTTCTTCACTATTACTTTTGTAAATTTGGCGGCAATTTGATTGCTGACTGATTGCTAGAGTGATCACAAAGACCACTAATAAAAGCCTGAGATAATGAATCCCCATGATTCTATTGTTGGCAGAGAGCAGATGGTTGATAACTAAGGCAGTAGAAGTAAGTTTTAATTATCTTTAAGTGCAGGCAAATGAAGGCTGGTGAGGACTCTTTTTATAATGGACGAGGCAACCTGTGGTGAAGATAGAGCCAAAACTCTCAATAAATTCAAATGAAATGGCGTAAATGCCCCACTTGTCACTGATTTTGCAATTAAATCATGAAGTACCAAAACCGCCCCAACTCTCTTTTGGAAAACTACTGTGATTTTAATAAACATCAAGAGTCCTGTAACTCAATGATATTGCTTGGTCTCCTTGAGATCAAGACTCAAATCTCTCTCTCCAACTTGTTACAAAGTATTAAAAAAAGATATAAAATAAAAATCTGCATCATTTGCATTATGGTATTGTACTCATTTTTTGTATTCCAAATGATGATTACTTGTGATGCAGGTCATTATACAAGAACCTTGCTCGTTGGCTGACTCAAAAAACTTGGAGATTGTGATCATATAAATATAGATACATGTATCCATGCCCAACTTTATGATACAAATGTAGGTTTTGATTCAATATATAGTATGAGATGTTGAAGGCTAATATGGTCCTTTTGTACGCAGTGGAGTGCTAACTTGAAATACCGTTTTTCTTGGCGTTGACTTTTACATTAAATTGGTGTCTAATTGCCCATTTGTGTTGCATTATTTAACTTGTGTTATAATTATTGTTGGGAGACTTGAGGTACGTTCATGGACACGTCTTGCTAGATCACAGTGACAAGTGGCACTGCATTGCATGTATGTTTTGCCTTATCTTAGGTTCCTCTCTTAAGATTTTGTCATTTGGATTTTTTTTCATAGGATGAAAGTATATTTTTTAGTTAAGTAGCCACATGGTTGAATGTTAAAAAGGAACTTAAGGTTGAATTTTAAGAAGGAAACTTAAAGAATAGTATTTAAGTTTTGTCCATCAAATAAATATGATTTTTCAGCTGGACGGTATCTGCTATTGAAAGTCATGGTTGTACTATTTAGATGCAATCCATCCAACTTGCTCCATGTTTGAGCTCTTATTGTTGTTAAACAAATAATTAATAAGATGGATTATAAAATAAGAGTGTTGTTAGAGACATTTCCAACTCACACAATGATGTATTATTTAACATGTTAATTTAAAAATAATGTGAAAATATTGTGATATGACATGCGTCCAATTTTGGACATGTATTTGCATTTCAATGCATCTAGTGTACTAATGAGTCTATGTTGTGTTCCTAACATTATTGATAAAATAAACATATAAAATAAAGACAATTGAAACAAAACCATTTCTTTCTTTTCTTTTTTCCTTTTTTGGAATTTGGTACTAAAACTTTTGACACAACTTTGCCACAACATATCCATATAGCAAGTCGTGAAGGTAGAATTGTGAGCTCATTACTTTTACTCCATCATATATAACTTGTCACATGAGTAAGTTGTAGTAAAAATTGTGACAAAAATTACAGAACTAACATTTTCCTTTGGGATATAGGAACTGTGATAATAGAGCATAGGTGTACTACGTCATGGAGGAAATGATGGTTTAGTGGAGACGCAATTAAAAAGATTGAAAGATGACCGGCCTGAATATTATTTTAAGGTGTCGGCCCACAATGACGTGGTTCTAATCTAAAAAATTGGCTCCTAGGAGTAGCGTGTTTGAACGTTGAAATGAAGATTGAAGAATCCATGCAAAAACAATTTCATTTTCTAGGCAACTCTGGTCCGCACCGGCCCACCTAAGTTTTTAGCCTCCTAAATTCTACAAATTAAGTTCCCACCAATAATAATGGTAATTTTTTAGGTAGAAAATCTGGACTCCAATAAGGTTGAGTACAATCTTAAGTATATTGGTGTCGATTGGTCGGAGGGAAGTTAGGTAAAAGAGTTTTCTTATTTTATTTTCTTGACACTCAACCTTGAAGATTCACATCATATGAGCTTGAGCTAGTTTAATTATTGGTATTCATAAAGTCATGTTTTTCAAAGATTGTACCATATATCTTGAGTCATGAAACTGGAGAAGAT
This sequence comes from Quercus suber, assembly GCF_002906115.3. Taxonomy (NCBI): domain Eukaryota; kingdom Viridiplantae; phylum Streptophyta; class Magnoliopsida; order Fagales; family Fagaceae; genus Quercus; species Quercus suber. Next base: position 720,170 of record NW_027069509.1, read on the forward strand.
CACCAAGGCAATGGCTTTTCAATGAAGCAGTACTTTGGTGGGGTCATGTCCACAGCAGTCTACGAGTAATGTCGTCTGAGATATTATGCATTTGAACTTGTGACCTAATCTGGTTTCAAATTATTGAGTCATTTTGCATATTTCTTTTTCGTGACTCTAAAGTTTTCTAACATTCTGTCTTGTATAATTTTTTATTTTTCTCTGGCATCCTGGGAATGCCGATATATATCCTAGCAGACTAGCTTCAAAACGGCCCAACGGTACATTCTTTAATGCCTCATTATTGGTGTCTGTATTTTATAGAAAAGGCTAAAGTACTAAGAATATTATATGAAAACGATAATAAATATAATTGGTAAGTTTTAATCATTTAATAAATGAATGTATGAATTATTTTTTGGTAATTCTAAAAAAGAAGTATTGATAGTTTTTTTTTTTTTTTTTAAATTTATTTATTTATTTATTTTTTTTATAGAATCAATTTTTTGGTAGTTGATGACACATCAATTTGTATATAACTAAATTAATCTAAAGAGGATTAGATTATCGTAAAGTCTAAATCTTAATATGCAATAGTATTTAGAACCCATAACTACTTATCCATCCATATCAACAACAAGCAAACCTAAAATTTAAAAAAAAAAAAAAACTACTGATCCATCGATTAGCTCAATTGATAAAAAATTTTGTCGCTTGATAAAAGATTTAGGATCAAATTTCGCTTGCATATTAAAAGGAAATCCATTAGTGTCTTGACATGATGTTAAATTGGCTAGCAAAAAATTTAAGTCTAAAATAAGATTGAACTTATCTTGTCTATCTTGCTAACAATGTTGATTGGATTAATTTGTTATTCAACACTAATTTATTCATTTTTGGCCCTGCAGAATGATACTTAGCAGCTGCCAAAATCCCTTTTTTTTTTTTTTTAAGTTGAGGAGTCAATCCTAAACATCTTCGCTTAAAACACCAAGAGGTGTTAGTTGACTACAAGGATTTTGGCCATAGTAGCCCAACTTGACAATTCTTATGCAGGATATTATTATTGGGAATGTGAAAAAATGATTCACTTTTTTGATAGTTTTTTCAATTTCTTATAAAAAGTTTTCTAAAATGGATGATTAATATTTGCCCTAAGGGCATACAGTACCTAGATTATTATTATTATTATTATTATTATTATTATTATTATTATTATTATTATCTGAGTCCATCCAAAAATCCTGGTCTTTTCTTTGATAATTATCAGAAAACGATACACTATTGTCTATTGCCTTGTCAGCTAACCATTTTATATAACAGATAAGGAATATAGAGGACATTCCATTTCCAGGAGCCTCTTAGAGTCAATATTTTGATTATTTTAAACTCTAGTGAGAAAATTTTCTATGTCAAAATCTAGGAAGACAAGCAATTGCATGACGACAGGACAGACAATCAGCTACATGCTTTTAACTGTTGCAATAATAATTGTACAAGCAGCTAGATTAAATGTTGGCTTGACCATTTATTTTGTAGAAATACGTGACTCTCATTACAGGTTAAGAGTTTAATGTGTTAATTCCAAGCTCATAACTCTGCACACCAGCTGGGGTCTAGCTTCAAGTTTTTATCATGGATTAGGTCTGGAATATTTATGATGATTGTATATGAGATATGAAGCTGCATAACTGTGATACTAATTCATAAACTGCTTTTTTATGATGATTGTATATGAGATATGAGGCTGGAATATTTGTGATATTAATTCATAAACTACTTTTTTTGGCTTCTCATGTATTTGTGTGGTAGTGTAAATAATTTTCATGATGCTGAAATACGTTGAATCAAACCAAAAAAGCATTGAGATATGAGGCTTCTCATGTAAGCAGTTTATGAATTAATATCACAAAGCTTTGTGCATACATTAATAACCAAAGTAACATTAGGGCAGTTGATTCCTTTCTCTGTGGAAAAGCCAATTTGAGTTGTCAGAGTTTTCCCTTAAATCGATTGGTAATCTAATCGATCCTCTCCTCAATCGCTCATTTTTTAGGCTACTCCAATCCACACCAACCATTGTTATACCTTCTCAATTTCTTACAGAGGAGGGGTGATTTTTGTAATAGCGAAAATTCTAATACCAATATGCTGTGAAAACGGACCGCCAAATAGCACTTTCACACAAAATTCATGGTAAAAATATTATGGGCTTTATAAAGATTTAGAAAACAAATAGTATCTACATTTTTTAATAAATTCAAATTTAAAATAAGTATTTTCAACCAAAACTTGTATATTCTTATTCTCAAGTATGTGTATTGAAATGGACTGAAATTGACCAAAATAAATCAAAATACTACAAGAGTATAGTAACAATAAATGTTACCCTTTAGTTTTTAAATATTATATAAATGAATGTGTTACATGAATAACTTGTGGAAATAACTCTTTTTGGGCTCCTCTAGTGTCGACTTTATATGAAGGTGCATTTGGTATGTTAGACGAGGTGCATAGTTATAGACCACCGAAAAATCCAAACCGGAGGAAACAATAAAGCAGGTAAAAGTTCACACTAATTGAGACATGACAGGAAACCAGAAACAAATTGAGGCACCTGGTTCCCACCAAACAACGTAGATCGTCATTAAACTTCTTATTATAGGCTATAAGTAATAAATCATCCAGCAGGCAGAGGGAAACATTGTCACTTATTTTTATAGACTATAGGATCCTGAAGTTGAAAATATAGGGACATGAAAAGTGACAGAAGTATCCAAAATGGATGCTCAATGAAAAATACAGAAATATTATTTATTTCATGCACTTAAATGTTCACCATTTAGAATAATTGAGTAATACACAGTTATTCAGGCTTTTCTCTATAACCAAGAGACTCAGATAACAAGTTTGACTCGAAGATATAATGCCTAGTCAAGAAACATTGTTAGTGAAAATTGTAGTTCAGAGTCTTCTGACCCCCTTAGTATGCAGTAAAATTATTAGTAAATTACCTGTTTATCTCAATTATGTGATTCACGAGATTATTATTACTAACCACAGCTCAACAACTCACCAAATCATAAAGTAATACAAATCACACAAGATTTGGTGACAAATTGGGAAACCGATTAGGAACCTCTTCATAGGAAAACCAGGCAATTTACTATAAAATAACAAGTTTATAAGCTGGGAATAGAACTATTGTGACTAGACTCTACAATCAAAGAGAAAACCTTTGTGCAACAGCTTCAAAATCTCTGAACTTTTTTGATATGGATCCCTACAAATAATACATCTGCTTCATTAAAAAAAACCTCCAAGGCACCTTCTTGAAGACTTAATCTATCATAAACTCACTAGAAAAAAAACTCTGTTGTTTCAAGCACCCAAGAACTTTGATCACAAGCACATCTAATAAACTAGCACGGTTTTCTCATGAGAGCACAAGAGGAGGAGGCATGGATTTTTCTCTCAATAGCTGTGGCCTTTCTATGGGTCTCTAACTCAATGAAAATCTTGTTTAATGTGCTCTATATAGATTCTCTAAGTAGGGTTTTGAATGACAGCTGCAACTAAGAATAAACAAAATCAGGATTATGGTTTCCGAGATCTTGCTCCAACAGATCCTCGAGCAAGGGGTAGGTAAGGCTTCTGTGTACTAGCATGAGCAAGTTTTGATCTCGCCTGAGCAAGTTCTTCTGCTGCTCGAGCGAGCTTCATCATCTCACAATTAGTCGAGCATAACAAAATTTCACACTAAATATAAAAACATCAAGACTTGAATTTGATGAAAAGAAAATGTTATGAAATGAAAAACCTAACAGTTAACTTTTCCTGCACAATGTAGGACCTAATACAAAACCAATAAACCAAGGAAGTAGGAAGAGAGGGCATGTCATCACGGTTCTATTTAGCTTTATAACACAGCTCTACGGCCCAGCCTATGCAAACAAAGCCTGGAAGGAGATTGCTTCACTTTCTCTACACACTAAAAGTCATGCTGATGGTGTCCAATTAATCTGCTTGTGATGGTGCATCCAGCATGGAAAAGTATGATAAATCGAAGTTCTTTCCATACGTAATTTTTCTTATGACATTTCAAATTCTATTTTCATTTGGTGATGTTTGCAATTAACAAATTCATAACATCACGGTCATCTAAACTGATAAACTAGATCAAATGAAGAAATATTTATAAATAAATAAATAAATAATATTTCTTCATTTAGGTGACGTTTTCAAAGATAATAACCATTTTAAGAAATCTGAATCTCATGTAATGAATTTCTATTCAAAGAACTCAAGAGTTTACTCTTACAAAGATTCAAGACCATATTGTCGAAATTATTAGAATGAAAGAGAAAAGCAATAACTAAGTCTACTAGTCTAGTAATAATGTACTACGCTACATTCATCAGAATGATGGGGTGACAGTCTTATAGTGAAGTTGACTGATGGAATAAATCTTCTGAAACCAATTGCCCTAAAAAATGCCAAATATAAATAGAGAAGAAAATCATGGTCATGTCTTTTTAAGGACATCACAACATTTACGTGCATGAACTAAATAAATTAAGGGGCTACTCCATCCATCAATTCCGCTTATGTCTATTTAATTTCCACCATTTATTTTGCTATGGCATTTGTGTACGTATATGGATATATGAAATTGAGTGTGTAAAATAGATGCTACATCTTTTTGAATACAATGTACACTTTAAAGATGTAACATATCTAAGGCTAAAGTCAATGTCAATGTTGACGTTATAACTCGTAATACTAAATGATTTTGGTTTTTTTATATAAAAAAAATTAAAAAAAAAAAAATAAGTGTGTATAAAGTGAGTGTCTGCAATAAGTTGAATAAGAGATTTGAGATTTAATCTCCGCCTATACCAAAAACTGATTGGTGTTTTGGTTTAATAATAAAAATGTATCATCAGGAGTAAACGCCATAGATTCAAAGTTGAAACTCTCTAAAAAAAAAAAAAAAAAAAAAGGTTAGTGTATGCAATTGACATTTCTCTTACACCATATACTATCAGTGGCTAATCTCTGGAGTTTCGAGAACGATAAGACTGCCCCCATTTATTTTGATTTCGTGACTGCTAAAGATCATAGGGGCACTGAAAAAGAATGAATGTTCAAACCCATACACATGGACAAAAGAGTCACCGATGGACGGGATATGTAGACGCTTGAGTTTTCAAAATAAGCTAATCGTCAAAAAGAAGAAATGGACCTCACGATTAGAAATTTAAATAGAAGCTAGTCCATTCATCACATAGATGCAGTGATACAATGATTTTCTTTTGATCTTGATTAATATACAATGTTCAATGTTATTATGGAAAATAGGGTAAATACATTCAAACCATATGTTTTAAGGGTGGCTTCAAATTTAATCCTATATTCCCAGAAGTCTCAAATTAAGCCCTAAAGTTTAAAATATTAGAAATTAAACAGTACTTGTGGTCATAGGTGAGTTGCAGGTCTTGTATTTTGCCATATTGGGCCTATTTCGAAGCCTAAATACTTCAATATTTCACTTTTGCAAATTCCATCTTTACATTATTACTTACAAATTATAAAAATTAAAAATTAAAGAAAAAAAAAAAACCTCTTTTCTCCAGATAATGAGTGAATTCACCACTGGGCAAAAAGCTCCCGAGTGAGCTCAGACTAGAAAACAAAATTAAAGTTAACTGAATCTATAGCATATAAATCGACCGTACAACAAAGTGAAAATTTGATGCATGATAGCCATTAGCCACAAGCTGGCTCTCAAGTTTTTTCAAATTCAAGATTTTGAGTGATTCAAATTTCAGATAAGTTACTGATGCTTTATACAGTTCCCTTTCAGAGCATTGTTCCTGTCCAAGTTACTAATTATAAAACACACATTATTTGCTGACGATAGCAATCACACAAAAATCTATCCTAAATGTTAATTAGCGTAGTCCAACGTGGTCTAGGAGATAGGAAGACACATAAGAAACCAGACATTGCACCAAAATAAAACAAAGCTTGTGGATCATAATCACCTTGTTGCTTACAAATATATACACAAGAAATATATTGGTTTTGGTATATATTTTGAGCTATGCCATGGGTTTTCGGGGAATTGCAACCTAATGAAGAGAGAAAGAGGGAGATTTGGGAGGGGGGGAAAAAGACAAACTGTTATGCCAGATATTACCGGGAAGCTTTTGAGACATTACTTCCTAATTCTGATGCCAGGGATGTCTTTCAAGCCCATTTTAAGAGCTGTCTTCCTGAAGAGGGCAGGAGGTTTCTGTAAACCAATTGACTGACAAAATTGATTGGCTAATTTGACAAGAGTGGTTTTATCCCTGCCAATTTCCCTGATTGAGTTATAATAGCCAAGCCAAGCATGATATGCAGATTCTTTTACACTAGTGTCAATCTTTGCCAATGAATCTTCCATCTGCAAGTTAAACAGATCCCAAACATTACATTTAGGAATAGAAGTTAGAAATCATCACTTCAAACTAAAAGCCTATAACCTAGCACCACACACTTCACAATCATCATAATGGTGAAGTCATAGAAGTTGGGAATCATCACTTGAAATTGGAATGGAAAATATAAGTTTAAGGTTCTGCCATCTATGGAGCTAGATGCTGTGCATCCTGCATCCACAGTGGCCATATATTCCATAAATCTGAAATGTAGCAGGGGTTAAGCCATAAAGCATCAAAATTTGCTGGAATATGATTTGATGACATAGCTCAATGAACTTCAGCATGTAAATTACAAATACTCCAAAAGAGAGGACGAACCAAGTTCCAAACTAGTGACTTCTGCTTCATAAGTCCCTAACTGACAGCACTAACCTTGGATGCTTGTAAACAACAACAACAATAACAATAACTACATTACCATTTATAAGGATGTTTTGTTATAATTACATTTCACTTTATATATGACTAATAATCTAGTTCAATCCAGTATGAATATATAAGTAGGGAAAATGCCACTAAATCAAGCCATGAGTTGGTTACAAACCTTTAGCTTTATGTTTGGATCTAAATGCGGTAAAGGAACTTTCTCAAGAGGCAGGTCTCTAATTTCATCTAAAAAATATTCTTCCCATGGTGCAAGCAACAATATGCCTTCCCCTTCTTTGCCTTCCCGTCCAGTTCTTCCAAGGCGATGTATATACTGTTCTCGGTCAGAAGGAATTCCTATCTGGTAACAATCAGACCTTCACATTAACTTCCTTTAGTAAAAGGTAACAGGAAAAATTAATAGTTCCCTATATCCATGGGCCTATTTGACATCTACTTCAACCTTAAATGACCATAAACATCTTATAATTTTCCATGTTGCTCTTTATCCATCCAGATGATTTCCAGATTTAATTACAAATAACTGCAACAGGACATTTGCTGACACTGAATGAGTAAATTTATTATCGCAGCAAAAAAATAAGACTAAAATGTTTTGATCAAGTCCATGTGCTTCTAATAGAAATAAATTTGAATTTTTATTCTTTTCCATTTGATAATGATTATTCTTTCTGTTTGATGAAGAGAAAGTAGACTAACTCAAATTCTATACAGAACAAAGCTGGGCATATTGAATATTGTACAAAGAATTGAGATATTAACATAATCATTAAAAATAAGAGAATGCAAACTCGAGCTCATTGGCACCCCAAGTTTATTAGTTAGAACACACATGCCTTGTTTTCCCAATATCATTCTTCCGCAGAATGTAAATATACACATTATTTTTGGATGTGCGTATCTATTAAGGGGCAAAGAAGTTGCTAAGGGATGCAAAGTCAATAATACATTTGAGGTTGCATGCATCTGCAGATCATGAATTAATATCTCAAGCTTTATGCATACCTGAGTGACCAATGTAACATCAGGGTAATTCATTCCACGTGCTGAAACATCAGATGAGACAAGAATCAGTCGTTTGGATTCCCTGAACTCATCAGATATGCGAGTTCGGTAAAGTTGAGGCTTTCTAGAATGTAGCTCCCTAACATTCATTTTCATTTCCCGGAGAAGTAGACACATGAGAGATGTTACCATCCCAGTCGTACAAAAGACAATAACCTGAATGCAAAGAAGTGTTTTAAGCCTCGAGAAGAAGTTCAATTTCCCTTAAAAAGTGAGGATATACATACGAAGAAAAGGAAAAGAAGAAGCTACAAATCAAATTCTTACCTTGTAGTCGGGTGTTTGTGAGATATGTTCCTTCAAGAGATGGTGCACTATTTGAAAATGTAATTCATGGGAAGCAATCAGACAAGACTGCCTAATCTGCATTTAGCAAACCAAAATGAGCATTAAAGCTTGTTGCTTCCCATGTCTAGCTTAGAAACAACCATAACATCCATTACTAAACAATTTACAAGAGTTGTATGCAACTAAAAGAACATCAAGACAGAATCAAATAAAATAGCGTCTACCACAATGGTATTAAATATGCATGCAATTAGCTTAAAAGTTGGAGTAGAAGTTCAAGAGCACTAGTAATTTTCTTTTCTGATTACCAGAATAATAATATACCTTAGCAGGAGTTTCTACACAACCAAGACCCACTGTATCAATAAAAGCATGTTCTCTTTTCAAAATAAGTTGAGATATTCGGCGAACCTGCATAATTGTGGTCCACAATGTAAAATTTTTAGTTGTTTCATACAGAAAAATATAAACTGGAAAAAAGTTAAATGGTTTTAGAACTTGAGATGAAAGAACAAGAGAATGTAACCTCTTTTGGGACAGTCGCAGAAAACAGCAAAGACTGTCTCTGACGAGGCAAGCAATCAACAATTTTTTCCATGTCCTTCCGGAATCCCAGGTCTAATAAGTGATCGGCTTCATCAAGTACAAGCATCTTCAATCCCATCAAACGCAAGGACAAGCTGGACTTGTTTTCAATGTGATCTAACAACCTACCTGGAGTTGCCACTATTATCTGCAAAAAGTTCAAACAAAAAACAGGAAATCATTATTCATCTTGCACTAATGTTTTAAGACACAAAAACAGGAGCATTTGAATGTTTGTAATTTAACTTTTCACTCTCTTAGTAACCATGCTCCAAGAGCACAAAATTCAACATGCATAACATGTTAAGTATACCTGGCATGGATCTGATTCTAGGCGCTTCTGGTCATCTTTGAAACGTGTACCCCCAACTAGTGTTTGCACACATACACCATCATGGTACTTTAGCATAGCATTTGCTTCTGCAGCAAGCTGACTTGCAAGTTCTCTTGTGGGGCAGAGAATAAGAACATAAATTGGAGGCACCCGTTGAATGGTACTATTACTTGAAGCTTTTAGAACTGTTTCAATAGCAGGAAGCTGTTTGTGTTTAACAACAGCAGTTGATGGGGAAAAAAACAATTACTCACAAAATTCACAACAATATAAAGGAATCAGTGATGTACCAAAAAAGCTGCACTTTTGCCTGTACCAGTTTTAGCTTTGACCAAAGCATCCTTGCCTGCACCCACAATATAATGGAAACCATTGATTATAATCTTGCTTCTAGAATCAATAAAATAAATAAATAAATAAACATGTTTAGTCAATACATATTGACTCAGACTGTAGCTACAAGAACATAACACTTTTGCATGGAATTAGCATTCAAGCACGACAACTAATCAAGTAAATACCAATGAACCATCTTAAAGATGAATGCATCAGAAACAAGGATAATAAAGACGAACTGCACATGCTGTGAGATCCAAATGGGACCCTGATGGATCCCACAAATTGAATGGACTGGTTTTCAGCAACTCGAGGAAATTTTAGAATACTGGAAATATGACCCCTCAAAATGCATGAATGCATCATAGAGATTTACTATATGAATGTAGCATTGTCAGAATCCAGAGAAAAGCTGATAGAGTTCATAGGAGATTTAATGGCTGTATGATTTTCATTTCTATCTAGGAGGATGTGATAATTAATTTTGGCATGTTTGACAGTGCAAAAGATGATATCAATTATAAAAACATGACTACACGGTAATTGAGAGTTTTGAAGCCTACCACACACACACAGTTTCACACGCATCCCATGCATCTTGAACCCACAAAGTCATATACTAAGCAATCGGCAAAGTAAACATAAAAAGGGACGCAAAATACAACCAAAAGGGCAATGAAGCAGCCAGCATACCCTCAAGGCAAGCAGATAGAGTAGCCTCCTGTACTCGTGTCATTTGAACATACCCAGCAGCAGAGAGTGCCTTGACTATCAATGGAGATATACCACACTCATCAAATCTGGATAAACAAAAACCCACAAAATTACCAATTAACACAAAGAAATTCTCTAAATTCAAAACCATATTAACTATACATCCAAAACTAAAGCTATCATTTTACACACTCCACAATGAATGCTAGGAATCAGTCACAAATGAAAAGTGAACAAACGAAAGTCATTATCTCATAATTTACACTTTCTAACATTTATTTAGCAACCAAACATACAAACCATACAGGTATCAAAAAGCCTTATACCTTTTTTGACTAAGAATTGATTCCTCCCCTCTCTTCTCTCCTCCGTTCTCATCCACCAAACTCTTCTTGCTAAGCTGATGCCTTATCAACTCAACCTGAAGCGGAAAATCAACCTCCCCGTCCAAAGACTGAAGCGGCACCCGTTTCTTTATCTTCACATCATACTTCCCCAAAGAAGCACTACTCCCCACCTTCCTCACTCCTCTCTCTCTCATTATTCCCTCATTCTCTTCCTCCTCTCCTCCACCAACACTAAGCCTCGGCCACCTTGAACTCCCCGCAAAATACTTCACCGACTCTCCCTCAAAATCCGAATTCTCGTCCTTAGAGAGCCTTAGCTTTTCACCCTCCGAATTCACATCTCTCCGATTTCCTGCCATATTTCGGGCAAAGGGATTCGGCGATTCGTTTAATGGACCGTAATCCTCGTCATCGTCCTCGCTCTCTGAGCTCTCATTTCGCCGAAATCTTCTCCAGCTTTGCTCCGAATAATTCCTTCTTTTTACGTAACTGCCACTCGGATTTGTGAAATTCACATTTTCCCGCCCTTCTGAGATCAGCTTCCTCAAATCGATCGGCGATCGGATTGATCCTCGCCGCCCGCTCGGTCCGACGAATCCTGGCCGTTCATTCGTTCCCCTCGGCGGTGGCGACTTTAATGGTCCATCGTCTTCGTTCCACAAGTCTTCAGCTCCCTCTTTCATGAAGCGACTGGCTAGAGCTTTAATGTGGTCAGTGGGGCTCATTGGGCCGTGACCCATTGACGGGTCCGGGTTCGAATACGGGTCAGGCTTGCCTGCGAGTTTGGCCCGGACTTGCGAGCGGATTCGGGCCTGGTAGAGCTGCTTCTCTTGATCGAGAAGTCGCTTCTCTTTCTCTCTAGCTCGTTTCTCGTGCATGCGCTTCCATTGCCACTTGTTTACGCCGCCGGGGAAGGTCCGAGGCCCGCCGCCCATGTCTCGAGTGAAAATGAGATTGCAGAGGAGCTTCGAGAGAGCTCTGTGACGTTCTAGAAGGATCGAAGGGGACATGGGTTTGTGTCAGAAATGATTGATTCGTGAAATGGGGTTTGAATTTTTGAATATTTGGAGATAGAGAAAGTGAGGGGTCTAGGGTTTAAGGAGGAGGAAGAAGATGATGGGTTTTAGGGTTTAACGAGACTTGCAGTTGAGAATATGGGCTTTTATCGGGCCTAATAGGCCTTGAGTTTCTTTGTGACTCAGATTTCAGGCCCTTGCTAAAATTCAAACCCGGATGGGTGATGGTTTATGTGGGGGGAGAGAAAAGGGTGTTTTTCGTCCCATTACCAAAATTAGAAGCAATTTACATGTCTCGTATCCCAAGGAAATATCCAAGTTTAATAAATCTCCCTCACTTTCAACTATGCCTAGTAAGGAAAAAAAAATGCCTAGTATGCAACAAATATGCTTTTAATGGTTAACATTTTAGAGTAATTCTTAGGTACTTATAAAATATGAAAAATGGTTCTTTATTCTCTTACATTCATAATGTAATTCACTTATTAAATTTATAGTAGAGTCCGTTATAAATGTAGGAGGATAAATCATCATTTTTTTTTGTACTCTAAGAATATCTAAGAATTTTCCAACATCTCGAGATTATAGTAAAAGATTCCTATTATAGTAACAGATTCCTTCATGTAATGGTGCAAAATGAACAGTTACACACACTACACGTACCCCTCATAATAATCAATGCATAGTGTTTTTGCTCCATAAAGTATCACATCAGACTACACGTACCCCTTATAATAGTCAATGCATAGTGTTTTCGCTCCATACATTATCACATTTATAGCGCATGGAGCCCCACACGTAGGGTTGTAGCCATGCTTGGACTTGACCCCCATTTAAAAGATGCTAGTTTATATACAGTCACTAATTTTAACAATTTGATTTAAAAAAAATATATACTTGACCCACCTTAACAATATTATTTGTCCTTTCATTGGCGACAAAAAAAAATTATAAAACTAAAATCAACAACAAAATTAACAAGCTCAAAAAAATTACCCAACAACAAAAATTATCAATAACAAAACTAAAAAAATAAAAAATAAATTCAATAACAAATTTTACTCAAAACAAACAGCCTAACCCTTTAAAAAATTTTAAACAAAATAACTTTCTCTTACCTGGCCATAGACGCATGTCAAATTCCCCCTTTTTTTTTTTATTATAAATAATTGGATTGTAATGTATTAAAAAAGCAATGACTTTATGTCTTTATTGATAATATGTTAATACTAAATGAATGTTTATTTGAAATTCTATAATGATTATATATATATATATATATATATACTTTTGCCCTCGTGATTGTGATGTTGTATAAAGCAGAAACATAATAAAATTTTACAAAGACGCATGTCAAATTCCCCCTTTTTTTTTTTATTATAAATAATTGGATTGTAATGTATTAAAAAAGCAATGACTTTATGTCTTTATTGATAATATGTTAATACTAAATGAATGTTTATTTGAAATTCTATAATGATTATATATATATATATATATATACTTTTGCCCTCGTGATTGTGATGTTGTATAAAGCAGAAACATAATAAAATTTTACAAGAAAAAAAAAATCACTTTAATTTGATATAAATATTTGTAGGGAAAAATTAAGGGCTAAAAAACACTTAAAAAAATATTTAAATGAGAAAATTACAACTAAGCTTATAGATAATGAAGGTCATTTAAATTACAAGATTGTTGAGACGTTGAAAATAGGTAAAATAAATATGTCTATATTTGGTAAGAGAAATGATATGTCTACAATATTTTTACAATATTTTTACAACAAATCTTAAGTGGCAAACTGTTACTGGTTGTTATTGTTGGGGCAAAAAAGTAATCTTAGTGTTAGTTTTAAATTTGAACTAATAACAACTAACCACCTGTAATTTGTTATAAAAATATTATAAAATTGTTGTAGACGTAACATCTCTTATTTGTTAAACAATAAAAAAAGAAATGGAAAGTGAACCTACTATTGTTGACCCGCGAAACTCTCAACACCCAACTCAATCCAATCCCAAACTCCATTATTTGACCAAGTTATTATTATTCTTCACCAAGGGCTCTTTAACTGTAGTAGTAGACTAGACTCTAAAGCTTTGCCTTCTTTCTTATAATCCATAATCATTCTCTTACCAACACGTGGCCTTTTCTTCACACTCATTGCGGTCCAATTAATTTAATACTACTACTATACTCTCAATCTCTCTCATTTTTAGTACTCCTTCCCATTTCACTGTCTCTCTCACTCTCCCAACCCATTTTCACGAACCTGAAAAAACCTCGAACCACTCACTGACTTTTTCCATCCAAGATTCTCACCGTCGGAGAAAACCCTCAGATTCCCCTCCACTTCTCACAGGAGGCCTTATATTCCGGCGTCATGGTGGCCCGGAACTCCTCCGATTGGCTTCCTTCCGGCTGGACCGTCGACCTCAAAGTCCAAAAATCCGGTCGCGAAATTAGGGTAATCTCTTACATTTCAGCTTCATTTAGGGATTTTTTTTCGCACTTAATTTGTATGATATGTAGCTTTTGTAGCTGTATATGCAGATTCAGGTGCAGTTATACTCACAGCATATGAACTTGAAGACATGGATATTAGTTTCTGAACGATCAAAAATTTGTGTTTTTTATTGCTAATATTTGTTACTGTTAGACCTAATGTTATTTTAGTATGGTCGTATGGACTATAGTGCTTTGCTATCTTTTAAATAATTTTAAAAAAAAAAATTTAATTTTTAGGGATTGCATGTAGCTTAGAGCATTATTTAGGACATAATTAGAGGTTTTGTTTATGAAAAAAAAAATATGTATTTAGAGGTTTTTAGGACATATACTAATTGTGGGCCATAGTGTATGTGTTAATTTAGGGGATAAAGCTGTTTCTGAATTTGGATTTTGGGTTAAATTAACCAATTAATGGTGATCATAGTCTGGTTATTCAATTACATGAGATAGATATATTGCTAGTTGCTAGTTGCATGGCATAGAAAATCCAGACACGTACACGCGATTGGTAGGAAGTGGAGACCCTAATTACCGTGGAAGCTTTCTTTAGCGGTGTGTCACTTGATTTCATATCAGTTATGGTTGTTCACATCTTGTTAGAAGCTACTACCTTGCATATAGTATGGCTACCAGAAACTGACTAAAAATGGTAGACATTTCATTATGATTACCATGTTTGGACATGATCTTATAGAACCATCATGTACAAATTAATGTCTCTACACTAATAATTCAAGTTATAGTCACGTGAATCATTACCATGTTTGGACAAAAGAAAGATTAAGAACAGTAGAAGCAATTATCTGGTCATAGGGCTGCACTAATGCTTATGATATTTATTTTGCTTTTGTAGTCATACAAGAATTTGGAAACTGGGCAGAAGTTCTTCTCCAAGGAAGATGTTCTAAACTATATAAAATCCAGAAGAAGTGACAGTGGAAAGCCTCAACCAACTAATAGACACATCGAAAGGCACTCTAAAGTCAGTTCTAAGACAGTAAGTATGAAATTTGAACATCCTATCTTCACCGACCATTTGCCTCTGCAATTTGCCTATGTGTAGTCAATGATATATATATTTTTCATCATTTTAATAGATTGTGGTAAAAACAAATGAACATCCTGACTGGTTACCTAATGATTGGAATGTGGAGGTTAGGACCCGTCACAGTGGTTCAAAAATTGGAGCAAAATACAAGGTATGATATACATTTATTGGGTGATCTTCTTGCATATTCATTGAATGGAATTTTTCCAATTTATATTTAACACTCCCCCCACCCCATGGTTATACGTGTTCTGTCGGGGAATTCCAGGTTTTCCACTAATAATGATTTAGCTGTTAGTCTGGAGTGCATGACTACTGTCTGATGACTGGCATGACACATGAGCTGCTAGGGATTTTTGATGCTCTGAAATTACTATCTTTGGTATTTAAATACAAAATTAGTGGAATTTTTTCCCTTAACTCACCCTTGTGTTGGTTGTAATGGGAACTTCTAGGCTGCTGCTAATAATGTACTCATTTCCTTTCTCTTTTTTATGTATATTGGTCTCTTGTAGACTTTTAAAATCACCTCAATTGGAAACTTTTAACATTTTATACCTCCTATTTCCTGCTATGTTATTTATTCTTATGAATTGAATAAGATGATTACATGACATACAAAAATCAAGGTATGATTAGTTCCTGTTTTAAAATAGGTATAAACTGAGACTCGTTAGGGTGCAGTCTAGTGGTTGGAGGCTAGAGATGAGATGTAGACCTAGACATCCTGGGTTCAATCCCCATTAAGAGTTCACCTGGATTACCTAATACACGGTTTTGGTAGGCGGGGTCATGTATTTGTAGTTTATTTCGCAAGGGTGGGTCCATAGGGCCCTGCCTAGGTGAGGTTCCACGTCATCAACAAAAAAAAAAGGTTTAAACTGAGTTCTAGGAAATGTCCTCTAGCTGTTTTGATAATTGCTAACAGAAAAGCTGGATTCTTGATTGTGATGCAATTACATACTCTTTGATGCGGGAAGCCAGGAACTAAATTATATCTCATGTCATGATTCTTGTTGTGTTATATTGTACTAAGTTTCCCCTTTAACACTGTTTTGTTCAATCCCCATTCTCTTCAAAAAATAATCGTTTGATTTTTTACTGTAGAAATTTAATTGTTTGATTAGAGGGGAAAAATTGATCCTTCTAATGATATGAAAATACTCTTCAGTTAATATAGTGAAAATGATTACATATTAAGAAAATTATGGACTTCGATTTATATTTTGCCCACCAACATAATGCATTTATTATTATTATTTTTTATGACTGTATTCTTGTTGCAGTGTTACATTGATCCCTTGGCTGGATGTAGATTCTATTCCAAGCCAGAGGTATTGCGATATCTCAAAACTATAAAGCGCAAAACCTCTACGTCCAAAAAGAGGAAGACAGATAATGGCATGTCTTCGGTGAGCAAAGTTTATTCTTTTAAACTTTATTATTCTTTCTTGTATTAAAAAAAAAAAAAAATTATATTATTCTTTAAATTAATTATCTTATTTTTTGGGTGTCCCCCCCCCCCCTTCCCCTTTGCCCATGAAGCGGGGCACCTCAAATTTTTTTTTTTTTTTTTTTAAGAGACTAAGACTGATTAATGTCTTAGTCTGATTGATGTCCAAACCTAAATGGAAATGGACGCCCAGATTGGACCGAACCTTTTGTCAGGCTGTTGTTCTCTTTTTTATTCCCGAAAACATAGAGTAAGAAATCTATTTATCAATAAAATCAAATATTTTGATTCCATGACAGACTTCTCTAAAAAACATTGGCGCACGTGTAAACGAGATGCTCTACCAACTGAGCTATAGCCCTTGTGCTTGTTCTAGTTATACATATTTTATCATGTTGATAATTTATTGTCAAGATGAATATTACATGATCCAACAGCCAATTTTTTGTGATCTCTTTGATTGGTATTGCCTATGAGTAATATTTCATTTATAATCCATCAATGTCATAGGCCCCATTTTTTTTCTCTTTGTGATGATAAATGACCTACTTAACTCAGTGGTTAGAGTATTGCTTTCATACGGCAGGAGTCATTGGTTCAAATCCAATAGTAGGTATATCTTATTAGATACCAGAGTTAAGGGTATGGTATCTAATAAGTTTTTCTATTCATATTCTTTTATTGATTTTGTATCTTTTCCATCCTACTTTATTTCTCTATTTTTTTATTGAAATTGGTTTGTCGTTGCATTAGAATTCAATTACACTTGATTGCATTTGATTCTATCCAATAGGCAAAATCACCAAAACAAACTAGTTACGAAATCATATTAAGAGCCTCCACTCATGTCCTAGCTCATCTGAGAGCTAGATTTGCCTCAATTGTTTGTCTCTTGCCTTCAGATTTTTGTCTAAAAATGAAATTCTTTTATTCGATTATA
>NW_027069509.1:738113-763688 GCF_002906115.3 Quercus suber
ATTTTTATGGCTCCTAGATCTTCTAAGCATATAAAACAGACCATCGTGGTCTAATTACAAACATTACAAAACATTACAAAAGAGAAATTGCAAGGGGCTCTTCGCTGGGATTCAAAAAGTAGAGTACTGCTGATTACCCCCACGAAGTAGGTGTCTTTTTTAAGTTTCAGCAAATAAGCTGTATAAGATACCCTAATTCTCACTCAGATTCAGAATTTGTCAGTTACATTTGAATAATGAGTTAATAACCTGATGATCCATTTGGCCCAAAGAAAAAAACGAAAGAAAAATTCTTACAACAGTTAAGAGTGACTCAAATTCTTTCTTTCTTTTTTATGGCTCCTAGATCTTCTAAGCATATAAAACAGACCATCGTGGTCTAATTACAAACATTACAAAAGACAAATTGCGAGGGGCACTTCGCTGGGATTCAAAAAGTAGAGTACTGCTGATTACCCCAACGAAGTAGGTGTCTTTTTTTCTAAGAGTTAACCTTTCCATGAAGGTCCTTATTGCCCTCCAAGCAAGGCTGAGAACCAATTCCACTGCAACTCGGCAAGCTCACAGTTCCTGGGGGTGAGAGTGAAGAACTCATGGATGGTTGATGTCCTGTCTCAGATTTTTCTGGTAGATCAAAATGAGAAGTAATATCATTTTGGAAAAAGTTGTGTGAGCCAAAATCTGGCAATGCCAAATTACTATCCCTCCTCGTGTGAGAGATGTCAAGTTCTTCCTGGAAGTATCCTTGTGCCAAATTATCTTCCACAGGTATTGCACCTGTGAGAGTCTTGAATGCAAATTCTAGGCATGGGTCAGACCAAGAATCACTGAAGGGAAAGGGTAGCTCCTGTGGTTCTGGCATTATTTCAGTTTCAGGCAACTGCAGTTGCTCTTCAGGAACAACTTGGACTTCAACTGCGGGAGGCTTTTCGATCTTGTTTGATGAATCTCCAAGTAATGGAGTGTCTATGATGGTAGAAGCATGATGTGCAAACTCCATGTGAAGTCCAGCCTCAAGCTGCTGAGATGCTCCATCTGCCAAAACCAAAGGTACAGTGGCTTCACTTTCACAAGTCTCTCTACTTGTATTTTGAAGAGCTTGTTCACTGGAAATGGTGTTTGCCATTATCTCAAGTTCAAAGCCTGAAACTCGTTTTGAAGACCGACAAGGCAAGTTAAGCTCTTTCTTGTTCATGGATTTCTTCAAGTTGACCTGAGTTTTTCTATTGCTGCTCTTTTTTATTCCACCCTCAAGGGAGTTTTCTATTTGCGGGATGTCAGCTGAAGGCATCAAAACATGCCCATCATTAGAAGTGCTCTCCAGTGGTAATGCACCTGTTAGAGTCTTGATTGCGAATTCTAGGCATGGGTCTGACCAAGAATTCTCAACCAGACAGTGCTGTTGTTCTTCTAGTTTCTCCTCATCCACTTTTCCAGTTTCCAGCATCTCCAGTTGCTCTATGTTAGCAGCTAGGTTTTTTTTATGAGGCTCTTTGCTCTTGTCTGATGGTTCTCCATGTAATCCATCATTCACGTCCAGAGAAGATTGAGGTGCATTCATTGTTCCTTGCTCATCCTTGAACTGCTGAGATGCTTCATTTGAAAAACTATTTGTGGCCAAACATGCATCTGGACTGGTTCCACTTTCACCAAACTTCCTACTTGAAACTTGAAAAGCTTGGTGACTGGAAACTGAGTTGACAATCTGCTCAGGTTCAAGCCCAGCAAGTCGTTTCGAAGACCGAAAAGGCAAATTAAACTCTTTCTTCTTCCTGGATTTGCTCGAGTTAATCTGATTTTTCCTAGTGCTTCTCTTTTCCTTCACATTCTCAAAGCCATTCTTCTCTTGCAGGGTATTAGCTGTAGGAGTTAAAACAGGCTCAGATTTAGCAGGGAGACTTTCTGGTTGACCTTTTCTCTGGGATCCATTAGCTTTTGGCAATGCTGACCTGCCCGGATTTGAATTTTCCTTGATTTCAGCAAACTCATTTGTGTTCCCTATCAAATTCTTGTCTTGGACAATCTGAGTTGTGGGAGCAAAAGCATCTTCCTGTTCAGCAGATACTTTATTTCCTTGCCCTCTCTTTGTGCTCTTGCCTTCAGCTGCTTCTAAGCTGCTCTTATCAGAACTTCCCTTACCTTTTTTTGATAGAGCTGAAGTTCCCTTACCTTTTTTTGATAGAGCAGAAGTTCCCTTACCTTCTAATGATAGAGCAGAATTTCCCTTACCTGCAGTTAAGTTTAACATAGAAAGCAATGCAGCTTAGAAATAACTGATTCATTATTGGACCACTCCGACTTGGACTGACTAATATATTTGGACAATCATGTTATGAGAATTGTTCATCATCTATGACCTCTCACCTGCAAAAAGCCTCCGTCTGGTTGCTGGGTGATTTAATTTCTGCCTTTTAGCTGCAGATGATGGCTATAAAATGGGCAAAAAGAAAAGAAGAAAACAAAATTATAAATATAAATCATCCTCCCTAGTAATGTTGCAACTGCAAAAAATAATGGAAAAGTCTAACAAACCCAGTATGATTTTCTAAGATTTTGTGTGTGTGGTTTTATAAGATTGCTAGCATCCAATAAATATGATTCCCAAGATAGTAGCCATATCCACATGGTTATAGTTGCATTCTATGAGAATCAGGCTTGATTTGGGGGATTTAGTATTCAGAATATTTTTAATAACGGAACTTTGGAAATAACCATTGGTGTTTGTGGAGGCAGGTAAAGGAGGATGCATTAGAGGTGAGCCAACTGTTTACTACATGGATGGTTTTTCCATCATTTGCTATGAGGATATAAAGTTGGCATGCTTGAAATTGAACCTGTGATGATACCAAAGAACAAAATCTAAAAGCACAAAAGAAGGCTCCACTTGTTTCACCTGAAAATAATTTCTGACCGAAAAAAATATTTCCCGGAAAAGAAATATTTTCAAGTGTTTGGTTGCATTCTTGAAAAATGCTTTGGAAAACATA
This sequence comes from Quercus suber, assembly GCF_002906115.3. Taxonomy (NCBI): domain Eukaryota; kingdom Viridiplantae; phylum Streptophyta; class Magnoliopsida; order Fagales; family Fagaceae; genus Quercus; species Quercus suber. The sequence goes on from NW_027069509.1 coordinate 741,101, forward strand.
TTTTCAACTACTTTCTCAAGTTTTCTTTGCTCCCCAACAGATAAAAAATAACATATTACAACACAAACAATCGAAAAAAAATTAAGAATAATAGTAAAAAAGAGAAGTTATAATTTGAAATGAATAATGAGAGAGAGAGAGAGAGAGAGAGAGAGAGAGAGAGAGAGGGTGAGATCAGGATTTCAGATGCTGCAGATCCCAAGCTTGATCACCCAAAACCCCACAATTGAAGCCCATCACACCAGCGAACCCAAAGTACATTGCTGACACAACCTTGCTGTCAGTATAGTTGCTGTGTCGTCACCAAGATTTCAGCCGTAACTTTGCTGGGCCGCTTCACACACCACCACCATCAACCTCATGAGTTGCCATTTGCCTGGTTGTCTCTGTGGGCCCCCTAGAGCCGCTGCTGGAGAGAGAGAGAGAGAGAGAGAGAGAGAGAGAGAGAGAGAGAGAGAAGGGTTTGGTCTAGGCCTTTGATCTAACTGTAGAGAGAGGGCGTAAAATATTTGGACTGAAAATAGGGATTTAAAATGATTTACGGTAAAATGCCCAAAATTTTCAGTCAACCTGAAGATATTTTCAAGTTGACCAGCATTTGCAATCAAACCAAACACCTAATATTTTCAGGTGTAACAAATGCAGCCTAAATTTAAAACAAAGAAAGAATTAGAGATTAGTTTTACACAGGATGAATGGAGAGTTGTTCAAAGAATAATACAGTAAAAATGGAAAATGGTAATGCATATAGTTTTTGCACAGCCTTAAGGAAGAAAAGAGGTTGTTATTCTTTTTGGGACTGGAAGTGGTAGTTAATCAATGATAATTAGTATGTTGTCTCGTTGTTTGAGAAACATATTATTATTGGTAGGTTATAAAACTGAGCATTGTAGGGTGTTACATGACAAGTTTTAAGAATTTCATATAAAATTGAGTTAAAATATGGGAGAAATCATTGCATAAATTAAATAATGGCATGATCTGGCAACCTTAATACATTACTTGTTACTTTTGTAAAACTTATTTGAAGCAACAGCATCAGCTTCAACCACTTAGGAAGGGTTTGCTAACCGAATATTGGAGGCATAGGTGCAACGGTGTTATGTAATGATGTATTATACTATTTTAGATCCATCAAACTTGATCTCAATTATTGTTTGAATTTTTATGGGTAAGCTACATATGCACTTAAAAAGTCTTGAACCCATGATCTCATCATCTGCCTCATTATTACAATGGAAGGCAGAACCATTTGACTTAGAGCTTCTTGGCTCAGTTTTTGTTTGAACAATACCGTAAAATGAACATTTGACACCAAATGCCTAAGGTGTGTACGACAATAATGCTTGTCCATATATATATATATATGTGATTCTTTTTGAAATTTGGATTCTTTAACAAATTGTAGTAAAAAATTTGAAGATGCAGAAAGAAGTTTTACATACATTATATTCCTCCTGTTTCTAAGTGTAAAGATGGTTTTTTCACCATTCATTTTCTATAGTTTATATGAAACTAAAATTTTATCCAATGTTATAATGCTACAGATTCAGCTATTAAATGCAATCATAGGGTATCATCTTTCCTTCAATTTCAGCAGCACATCAATAAATAAGCTACAAGTAATGTGTATCAGAACCTTAGCTATGAAATTCAATGTTCAATTCAGTTTACTCTTAGTCTTCTCTGGTTTGATTTTTTCCCTGATAAGTCTTCTGTGGTTTGATTTGAAATGCTCCTGACCTCTTTATGGCATTTCCATGTTTGCTAGTTCAGTATTACCACAAAAGAATACCTTTTAGATTTCTACTACAAAAATTTTAGTTACATTAGTCATATTTCAAACTTATTTTGGTCAATGGTATTTTTCTTTTCTAAGTAAACACAGGGCATCATCCCTTTCTAACATCCTGAAAACTTACAGAATATGAATATTAATTCAAAATTTTTAGACATAGTATACATACTAATACTGATAACTTAGTAAATGCATAGAACCCACAGACCAAACATGAAAGTAACTGGGCATGTTTACTGTCAAAGGAAAGAAGGAATGACAGAGAGAACAATAATGCTGAAAACAGCACAACACAGTATTCATTTACTGAAGCACCAAATAAGGTGCAGACTTACTGATATTTCACTGTTAATCAACTCTGCATTGTTAATGCAACTTTTCTTTGGTTTCAATGCATGTCTACTAATCTCTCCACTTTCTAGATAGCGCAAAACATCCTTTTTGGAGCGGAAAACATATCCACTTTTGGGATCCGTGTAATACTGTAGCAAGTAGGTACCAATCAAATTTCATATATAGTGGTAATATTTTGAAAACATTAATACATAACTCGTTAAATAAATTGCACATATTTGACAACTGTCTACGCTAGATAGGATGCACATTTGGCATAGATACACACTCGTCTTTATGTGTGTGCAGGTGTGAAGAAGGAAGAGAGAGGGAGGGGGAAGAAAAGCACTGCAACTGGATCAAACAGTAGCATAACAAATTCCATACCGGGTCCCTTCTAATTCCATGTGCATTCTTTTTAATCTTGATTTCCTTTATCCACCCACGTGGTAAATCCTTCACCCTTATGCTTCTCAACCGCAACCTACATAATACTTTAGTTATTAGACGTATATCTGATAAAACTTTTATTTTATTTTATAAGTAGATGTATATCTGATAAAACTAATGGCACAAACATAATCCATGTGTGCAAAACAGAATTATACCATTACTTCAGTATATTATGGAACAAATGTTTCTCACTAATGGTGCATAAATGATTATTGACTTTTCTCCAGATATGAAACAAAGCTTTTTACTTTTGATGTATTGAGCCACCCATGAGGGTGCAAAGGAATGCCTTGGGAAATGTTTCATCTCCAAGATTAATATTCAATCACCAAAGTTTATCAAAATTTTACCAAGCATCAATCATCTGCTTCCATTTGTTGTCTTAACATATTTTTTTGTGGTCAGTTTCTTCTACTGTAACTCCATAGAAATTGAAAAAATAGAGATTCTATGTAGTTGTATAACATATTTTATGAGAGGTTTCCTGAGTCACTGGTAGTTATTCAGAGAAGTGAGAGAGGTTCTGTGGTAAGATCTCCACTGTCCCACACCTAAAATCCTTGCAGTAAGGAGTTAAAGGTTGGGTGATAGCATTATTTAGCTTTTTGGCAGGTTGTACTTTCATCTTGATGATCTGATATTGATCCATAAGTTATGACAATGAAGAAGTTATGTTGGCTTGCTTTTGTGTATCACCAAAACAGTTTCTTTCAAACCAAAACTTCCATCAGGAGCAGGGAAAACCAAATTACTAGATTTAAAGATGCAGAAGGCAACCCGATTCAAGATAACTTTCCAATCAACTCCAAAAACAAACCAGGGTCCAGAAGAATCCAGGCAGCAAGAGGTTAAGAAAATACAAACTCAATCTCAATTCTGCTTTGTGCACGTATTTTCTGGAGTCGTTGAACATATTTGTTATTACAAAGTAGTCAAATTAAGCAGAAATATAATGGATTAGCTGACAAGAACTGGAGAGAGACCTCCTGGAAAAGAAAAAGGAAAATACAGTGGAAGCTCACAAGAAAGCCATATAATTCTCTTCATGAGAATGTTTTGTTTTTTGGTGGTTTGATGTTTAAACTTTAAACTGAGTTTGGATTATATTTTCCTTTGGGCTCTGCTGCCCAGCTTTTCTGAGATCATACAAATTTTCTTATAGGGCTTCACCAAGCATATTTGCTTAGTTATACTTTTTATTCTTGTATCTTTCAGTTGGTCGTGACTTTTGTATTCACAAATTTTCTGATATCTTATCCATTAAAAAAAAAAAAAACTGAGGAAAAATGCCCCTATTATCTATTACTAAACATGAAATAACTTTATAACCTTGTAAGGTACAAAAACTATCCAAATTTGAAAATTCATTGTTACTGGAGAGAGAGAGAGAGAGAGAGAGAGAGAGAAAGAGAGAGGGCCAAAAGTCCATTAATGAAACTATATATATATATATATATATATTTTATCTCTCTTTTAGTTTGAAAAGATCCAAATCTAGGACTATTCCATCCCCATTCTCTACCAGCATAAGCATATTCATTCAACTTGATTTGACAAAATTAGTGCAATCACAAAACAAGGCAACATAATGGTTAATCACATAGTTCAAACCAAATAACTTACTCAATCCCACCATGATAGAAAACGTTCTTGAATTACAACACATTAATAAGGGAAAGGGAAAACTGAAATCAATTGAACAGCATGTATTTATTTCAATCCCCAGATCATAAAGCTGCTAAATAAGACTTGATCAGTCTGTATATGCAGACTGTTTCCATCCACCGTAGGTTTCCTCTTCCACACGGAACTCCCGGTCATGACGTTCCTATAATGAACAGGCAATCAAAGCTTCGATTAGCTCATTAATATTATTATCATAATGCTTTTACATTTAAGTTAAAAAAAATTCTTAGTTTACGTTGTACTAACAATGTGAATATTACGTTGTAGACTAAACAAATGTGTACAATATTGTATGCATTTGCAAAAAGAAAAAAGTCCTACAGGGCACCTGTGATCAGTTAAACTATAAAAAACAGAGGATTACCTCAGGAGTGAAAGTGAGGCCCACCCTAATCTCTCCACGAAACTCTTGGTCCTTAACTACATTGTATGCTGTCGGAGGGAGGCTTCCTTCCATAAACAACGGCTCTAGTGGAACGCTGCAATGATCATAAAGCAAATAATATTTGGTTCTGAAGTGTTTTTCAAGAAAACCCATTTGATATCATCAAAATATCATAACAATGTCAAATTTTGATGATCAATGCTTCTGTCTATATCTCCATTTTCACCTACTATGTGGGCAGCAGTTAGTATCTATGCTCCAAAACAAAATTTGGTTCTTGCTAACTCTAAAACAAAGGAGCCTGAATATATCCAATCTACTTCTCAGTGCTACAAGCATTTTTTTTTTGGCACGATGATGCATTCAGATGTTCCCGAAATATTTTTATTTTTATTTTTTGCACAAGATTGATGAGTCCACTGCAGTCTTCTGTAACTTGAAGAATTTCTTACCTATTTTTTCTAACACTTGCTAAACCAACGGTATTTAGAATTTAAGGAATTGCTCACATTTATATATTTCCTGTGATTACATTGATACAAACACAAACTACTAACTTCATTCCGTCAAAACCTATTTAAAATAAAATGCAGTGACTTTTGAGTAATATCCAAGGTCAATACTAACCAAGTTTTCCTAGGGGATGCAACTCTCTGTTGGTATATGAAGGAAATATGGAAGAGGGTATAATGCAATTAAGTAAAAGGAAATGCTTTAATCTGGAAAATGACTTTCATAGCATAAGCTGTTATGTGTTGATAATTTCCAGATAAGAGTGATAAGGTGTTGTACTTAGGCCTGCTCACAGGTTAGTGTAGGTTGGGTTTGTGCCCAACCTAGAACCGACCCGACCAGCTTGGAGGGTCAAAATTTCAACCTGCCGCTGACTTGAGTGGTTGATCGGATCGGGCAAATCCAACCTTCAATGAATGGCGGTCAGTTTGGTCATAATTTGAGATCTCAAATCAAAACAAATAAAAAATTTCAAATCCCTAAAATTTACTCATACCTTTTCTCTCTCTCACTCTTGCTCTCCGTCTCTCTCTCTTAGCTAGATGATGATAATTTGCAAAAATACTGTCTTAAACTTGAATTTTTTCTCAAACATGATGTTTATTATGATATTGATGGTTTAGATTTATTTTCAGAGTTAAAAGTTTTAAAAGAAATTTTACTAATAAAAGAATATACTTCTATTGACATACTAAATTATATAAAAATATTAAATTCATTTCCAAATACATGCATTGTTTATAAATTTTTACTAACCCTACATGTTAACTAAGTCAAAATTAAAATTAATAAAATCATACCTAAGATCAACAATATCTCAAGAAAGATTAAGTAAATTAGTTATACTATCAAATTGAGAATAAGATTTTAGAAGAATTTGAATACAAAAATTTAATTAGTCAATTTGCATCTCAAAAAACAAGAAAAATAGATTTTAAATAAAATATATTATAATATAAAAAATATTAAATAAATATTAATTTAGTTAATACATAAATATATAAAAAAAATGCTTCATTTTAGTTCTTGCCCAACCCCAAAATGCTTAGTGTCAGCCCTGGTAAGTACAAGAGGGAGAACAGAACATATCACAAACTTAGATCAAAAAAAATTCTGCAGATTGGGATACTCACGTTGCCTCTCCTACAATATCGTCTGCAGTACCAGTATCACTGTCCATTATTTTCAGTGTGAGTTCTGAAGCAGCATCCGAAATGGTAAAGACAAAACTCTCGTTCCACTCTGGCTGTGTCCCTTTTCCTGCACATATCATATGTCAAAAATAGAGAGGATTACCTAGCCCATCTTCTCTATAATAAAAGAACATGAACATAACATCTGATTCTGTAAACATATCACTACAGGAATTTTTTCTTTTGGTAGAAATTATGTCCAGTATCTGTTCCATCAAGATGAAATGTAGACATACAAAAATCAGAGCTAAATAGAGAGAGCTTACCTGATGCAACACTGCTTTTTTGCTCCTGACTGCGGCAAATGAGAATGACATAAGGATCCATGTCATCTGCTCATATTCATTTAAAGTTTTAAACCTCATCAATTCATACAGGAACCCACTCATTGAAAAAAAAAAAAAAACAAACAAACAAACAGGAAAACGAAGAAACAATTATGGCTATTGGCAAGCATATTTTAATTAGGTATGATGAGCTATATTCATGAGCATATTTGGATTGGTTTGATTGTCCGATCATGATAACTTACGTAAAGAAATTATTTCACACAAACATCATTTACAATGCTATATTTTCTTTAATTTCCTCCAGTTTCTTAGCTACCAAACAGAGCCCCAGATCTTAAAGAAGACAATATATCAAAAGGGTCCAATCCAAACCGATCAAAATTGAATATTCAAAAGAGAAATCGATGGGAAATTGAGAATTGAGAAGAAAAAAACATACTGAGAAAGTCGGTGTTTTCAAGTCCCTTAGCACTAACAAGAAGAACTTCAATTGTCCCTCGAGGCATTTTTGGAAATCGAAAGGGACAGATTCCAAAAACAGAAAAGAGATCAAAAGATTTGCGGAATAATTCTTGGATCTCTTTCTCGATCGTTTTCTTTCTGGGAACCTTTTAGTTTTACGAGGAACGCGAACAAAAAAAAAAGAGGACAAATAATGGCATTTATGTACATGTGTGCAGCAAAACGGTCCGAGTTGAACCGGACCGGACAAGGCCCCGGGTTCATAGCCGAGGAATTAGGACGCGGTTTCTTTCATCCGCGTTAAAGTTGAAAAGCGATGGACGGTGGGGATGAGCATATGTTTAGATTGTGGTAGCCACAAGCGCAGGAAATGTTGTAATTGACACCTGAATTGACTGAGCCATGTTGTCCATGTGGGTCACGTATGGTCAACCACTTCTGGGTCATGCAGCAATCCACTTATCGTATCTTTTTTTTTTTTTTTTTTAATCTTAAATTAAAGTGAGTGAATTTGAATTTTATCAAAATTTAATTCACTAATATCAAGATGCTATAGATACTCACATTAAAAAGAAAAAGAAAAGAAAAGAGAAGGTTATAGACAAGATTTTGGAACTTTTGTGATTGTCTCCATATATATATATATTTGAAAAATATATTGTAACCAATCTAAAATTATTGAACACCCTAACTTGAAGATTATAATAATTTTGGTTCAATAAAAATAAGAGTAATGTTACATTTCAACATTTTTACAATAATTTCACAACAAATCATATGTGGTAAGCAGTTACTGAGTTTAATTTGGACAATTCTCTAAAAATAATTATGACCTCTCAAACATAATTTTTAACCCCTTAAACAAAAAAGAAAATGCCATAAATAACAACAATAAAATTAGCCAATAACAACAAAAATAATTCAAACAAAAACAAGTGAAAAATTATTCAACAAAAAGCCTATTTATAAACAAAAATTCCTAATTATTCAAGTTTATAACTCGTTCAAACCATTATTTGAAAATAATATATGATTTCATTTTTCCTAAAAAAATGATATTAAAAGATGCACTATGACTACTCTAAAAAATTTTCTAGAGATGCTACTGTTGAGTTTTCCAAAAAAAAAAAAAAACTATGCAGGACTTTAATCCAATTTTGAGTTTACCTTGGACTAGGAGTATTTTAGTTTTGTAAATATGAAAATTATTGTGTGGGTAGGATTGATTACGATTACTCAAATAAAAATTTAACTGGGGAGGGTTTGAATTAATGATGAATACTCAATCTTGCTTGTTCAAAAAACTCCAAAGGTGATCTTTTTTTTTTTTTTTTTGAAATAAAAACCTAACTCAAACCTAATTTAAGTGTGTTTGTGTATGAAATTCTTTTCTAAAAACTTGAATTTTGGTCCTTCCCCTACAAGAACTCGTATTTGTACTTGAAAATTATTATTTTCATCATTTTGAAATAATAATGTTCTGTTAACAAAAATTTCTATAATTTTGTTAATACTTGTTAACTTTTGGTGGAGATGGATTTTCTTAGAAAAAGACAGCAAGGTTGCAAAGGAGGGAATCTTCATACGGAAATGGACTTGAGAGCAGATTGGGGTTTTCATTTTTGGGTGAGGATGAAAAAATTATAGAAATAGGAATAAAGAGGGCACTCATAAAGCCCATCTCCGAAGCAGGCCTCAAACCTTGATGAGATACAAAAGCTCTAAACTCTAAAGCAGTCGTCAGACTCATTACCCAAGCCCTCAACCCAATGAATTGTCATCCTGTAGAAAACAAACGCAATATCCATGCTGTACATGGATTAAACAAAAAATCATAACGTAAGTTAATGAAAATATTTTAGTACTATAACTAAGATTAAAAATACCTATAAAAAAAATAAGATTAAAAATAAAATACATACGAAAAATAATAAAAATGATTATTATTTTAAAATTAAATGGTAGTACAAAATATCGTGTAAGACTAAATATTTAGCAAAATGAAAAATTAAAAGATAATTATTATTCAAATTTAAATTTAAATAAAATATTGGAACTTCCACTAAATACTTTAAGTAATTAAGTTTTAAGATAAATAATTGTTTCAATTTTTTTTTTTTTTTAAATTGGTAGTAGAGCTTCACTTAGAGTTGTTAATGGTTTTAATATACTTATAATATATTACTATAACACCCACAACACAAGAAAGAGTGTTAGATGTATCTTTGCTAGTTATACCCCAAAACAACTTGTTTAATTGCAATTAAGGTTCTTCATAATCGCTTATATAATCAAGATTTACTTAGTAAACATTTGATGTGGGACTTAATAAAAGATTACACTAACACACTCTTTTACGCTCCCCCAATTAAATTCATAACATTATCACCAAGGTTTGCATTGACTAGTCCTATAGCCTATAGCTTATAGCTTAACTTGATTAGTCCTTTTAGAATTTAGTGCAAACGTAGTTAGCATAGTTAGCATAAATGTAGCTAGTGTTTTCTTCAAGTCGTGACAATAATGTTAGTATCAAAGCCAACATAGTAACACCATTTGACTTGGGGATATTGTAGAACAACGTGGATCTTGATGAAGATGTTGGAAAATTAAATGGAGGAGATTGTATACCCTAGATTGTGTTGATTTGATTCAAATGGATTTATAAATGTGTATTGTGTGGGCATGTGCTATGTTTCAAATAAGGAGTTTACTAGGTGGATCTTGGTTATATAACTAATTATGAAGAGTCACAATTACAACTTTATTAGTCCTTTTAAGATATATATTATAGATTTAGCTAGTGCATTAATTTCTTAGGTTGTGACAATTCCACATGACGAAAACACACCGTACAATATATATCAATTACCTCTTCTTCCTTTTTTTCTTAATCTATGACATACACTCTTGATGGTTGCTATTTATCATCAAATCAAGGTATCAATTAGCTTTTTGATGTAGACAAGAATTGAACCTCAAATCTCTTACTTATCTATAAAAGACTTTACTAATTGAGTCAATTAAAACCTATTATATATCACTTACCTTGATGCTCATAGTACAAGCACAATTTGCACAATGTGCATAGCTAAATTTTTATTATTACAACAAAAAATATAATGAATGATTAAAAACTATTTAAAAAAAAATTAATCAATCTGATCTTTTTGATATTTTAGAAACCTTCAGTAATAAAATTATAATTGGAGCAGTATAACAGCATTACGAGACTTTAACAAAGAAATTAAATTCACTTAAAATTATATATATTAATAATTTTAATGTACTTTTAGTATACAAACATGGCATCATACAATTTATAACATTTAGAAAATTATAATGTTTTGTTAAACAAACTTAAAATCAATCTTTCTTTCTTTCTTTCTTTCTTTTTTTTATTTTTTTATTTTTATTTTTTATTTTGGTCCATCAGATGCCAACTTTTAGAAGTGGAAAGTAATATAAGCATCTATCTAATAATCAGGGACAGACTCCAGAATTCAGGCTTGGTGGGGCTGGAGATAAGCGGAAAAAAAAAAAATTCTCTCTGTCTTACAGTCTTGTTATCTCTCCTCAGTTTTTCTTTTTCTTTTTCTATTGCGTTCTCTGTTTGGAGTTTGGGCTGAATTTTTGTATTTACTTTTTTTTAAATGATTTACATTGGGCTGGCCGGCTGGGCATTGTCAATTGTGGCTCAAAATTTTGGAGGTTTTTTTTTTTTGTTTTTTTGGTTGATTTACATTGGGCTAGCCGGCTAGTAATGGGATTGAAAATTTTGGAGGTCTATTGCGTTTGAAGTTTGGACTGAATTTCTGTATTTACCATTTATTTATTTATTTATTTTTTTTGGGGTTGATTTACATTGGGTTGGCCAGGGGGCAGGCTCTCACGGCCCCCACTTGTGTCTGTCCCTAATAATAATGTAGGATTAGAGAGTTGTGATTTCCATTAAACAAGTATCTCATGCAAAAAATATATGTAATTTTCTTAATAGTAGATTTCACAATCGTGTGAAATTGTAAATATGCATATATAATGAATGAGTTAATGATTGACTTCCACGAGACTTTTTGCCACACATTTTGATATGAAAATTATACAAGAATGGCAGAACAATTTGTATGTCTACATGTGGTACATTCATGGGTATGATCATGATAATTAAATTTTATATGAAGCTTGTCTTCATTTTTGAGGATAGAATTGCCTCTCCCTTTCAACATTGTCCTCTTCAAGACGGAATAACAATCTTAATTCATTGCATCAAAATATTTGACCATGAAAGTATGACTCCTTTGATAGGACGGGCCCTTAAACTTTATGATAATAATTCAAAAGGTTTGGTGCAAAATCAGCACCTAAGACTATTCGTCGTAACTTTATCCTTAGCCCTTGCCATGAGCAATTGATTTTTTTGTTAATGGTCAATCACGATGAGCACAAAATAATGGTCAATCATGATGAGCCCACTAAAGAGTAACGCAATGAGGGCAGGGGCATTTGAGAGAGATTTTGAAGCAGGTATTGCAATAGTCGACTTGAATGTAATACTGTAATTGCACGTGCGAGGACGATTTTTACTTGTAATTTCAAAATAACAAAGGAAAAGTGTCTCTTATTTATTTATTTATTTTTAATCGAGAGATTGATACTTGAGACTGTTGGTTTCATTTCAAAATTTTTAGCATCATCAACCAAAAATGATGTGAGTGCAATATTTTTAAATTTACTATAATTTTTAAAATTTTTAATTTTTCACATCCTTCAGCAACCTTAGGTGAATACAAGAAAATTTTGCAAAATAGAATAGAAGCGTGTAGACACATCGCGCGCACACACATATAAGCTCACCCGTGGAAAGTTATCATCTAAATAACTGCAAGTCTGAGAAATCAAAGTAAAAAAAATGCTCTCCAATTCCATCCCAAAAAATATATGCAAAATGTTCCATCTTTTTATTGCATCTTCAAAGCATTTGTATAACTCACATTAATGACTTTGATTAGTTGATTTAACTGTGGAAAGATAATTGAAGTATATATTCATCATAGTCAACACATATAGATAAAACACATCTTTATTTTAATTAAGGTTTTAGTTATACAGCTGAGCAGAAACAAAACAAAGAGAAAAGGAAATAGTAATACATACTGATCGAGGCCTTATTTTTATCAACCTCTCAAAGCCTCAAAAACCCAAAAAGACTCTTTAATTACTCGTCATTCATACTTCCTACCATCTCTAGAGGGAAACGAGGTGACCCTATTGGGCAAAACACAACCCTATAATTAGTCCCACCAGGGCATGTGAATGTGCTTGAAGGATCACCCTGAGGGTAACTATAAGCATCTTTGCACCTATCCTTGAAGAACCTTGAGAAATAGGTGGGTCCACAGCTACCATACCCATTAGTACAACAATACTCATTGGTCTTGAAAACTGTACATGGGTTATTGCACCCACCTGGGGTCCTCAACTCATTGGGACATTGTCCATTAATATCAGCTGTGCACCTAATTCCACGACACCCACCACTAGTTGGGCTAAAGTCCATTGGAATATTGAACCCATCGACTAGAGAAATGTCAATGAAATCCAGGTTACCATATTGGTTAAGTGCATATTCAGCTAAGGTGTTAGGAGGGACACCCCAGCCTTTACACTCTAGGACACCACCACAATCCCCAGTTTGGCAATGGCCACGACCGCTACCATCAAAGTTACAATTTGTCCTACCCCAAATACGTGCCATGGCAGTGCCAGCGGCCACATTGAGGGTCCAACTTTGGCCGCGGTCTAGGCGGCGACCACCACCTGGGCTTGCCGCTGCCCAAACAGTGTAAGGGCACTCATTGCGGATTTCAAAGATGGCTGCATGAGAGGAGATGAAGAAGAGAGTGAGGAGGAAGAATTGTATGGACAACTGGAGATTGGCCAAGGACCTCATTTTTTTTTTTAATCTATGTAGCTGAATGGCTTTGTATTATGCCTGTGCTTGGATCATTTGGCACAATATTGGTGGGTTTATATAGAGGAGGGGCGGCTAGATTTTGGATTGATGTACATTATTGTAAGTGGTGTACACTTTTTTAAAGGTAGATCGAGGCTGCTACTTGACTACTTCCTAATGTGGATGAGGACAAAAATATTAAAGTTATTGCTGACAAGACAAGATAATATAAAGAACAGTTTATCCTGTACAGTGGCCTCCCAACTTGACATTAATCATCAATTTTGTAAATATTTTTTCTAGCCTTGTTCAGGTGATCATCACATGTTGTGCCGGTTAAAGTATTCACTTGGGATGAGTTGCATATGCCATATGTGCAAAATGAAAAATCAAACTGAAAGATTAAACTTGTCCGATCATGAAAAATTAAACTGAAAGATTGTGTTAAGCTAAATTTTGAATCTACAAATAAAACCCAACAAGCATTTCTCGCGCCATGATTTGAATAGAAGGCTTTCAAAGAACAAATGTATTTAACCGTGCACCATTAATTATATAGGTAAGTCTTTCATCAAATCTTTAGAGACAAATAGGCAAGCTAATACAAGCAGATCCATGTAAAATGTCATATAATTTCATATTTTTTAATTGTCACCGAAATCATTGAATTTGGCTCATGGGTGCCACATGTACCCACTTTCTCATCTAGATGCCAATTTTTAATTGAGGCAGCGGGCCCTCCGGTCCAACGATCAGCTAAAAAGAGCCACTTTCCAAATTTTCTTGCCATCAAAATTATCTTCCTCACTAAATTTTCTTTAAAAAAAAAAATCTTATATTCGCAGAATTTTCACAATATTTTTATAGTAGATTCTAAATAGCAAGTTGGTACTGGTTCTAATTTTGTTTTTTGAAGCCAGAACCAAATAATTTTCACTAGTTCTAATTTGAAATCACCATTTATATTTTTTTTACCCACCACTTAAAATCCTAAATGATAATTTGTTATGAAAGAATATTAATATATCTTTTTGGGGCAAAAATTAATATATCTTTTTGAAAAAAATAATTTTTTGGAGATCTAGGAAAAAAAAATAGTTTTATATTTTTTTTTTCTACTTTTAAGAAGTCTTTAAGAATTAAGTAATGCAAGAGATAATATAACTTTAAATACATGAGTCGTACAAATATATGTGTCAGTAATCACAATAAATAATTTAGATAGGAAAATACTAGAAATACTATAATTTTTAGTTCAAAGTCTTTACAAATTAATGTGACAATTATTAGATAAATATTATGGAGTGAATAAGAAACTGACTCATAATATGTCCACTTAAACATGATATTGAAGTGGTGAGAATTCTTGAGTCCTACGTAGAAGATGATAGAGAATATGAGTTTTTGGTTGGATATTGGGTTGGGCCTTAGGTATGTGTGGAGTAGGCCAACTTATCTAATTAATAATAATATTTTATTATTTTATTTTTTGAATCAGTAAGTTTGTATATAGTAGTTATTTCTGAAACAGTGTATTTGTTTAGTAACGTATATTTTCATGGTCCTTCATTCATGAAAACAACTTTTTGAGAAACTCTCCCAAATAGAAAATATTTTGTGTATTCATTTGAGTCAAAGAGGGAGAAAAAGATATAGAGTAGTTTGTAGAGCATAGATCTTGTGTGCTTCTTTTCTGTGCTGTAGAGGCAGACGTTCGTGAGTATCAAAGTAGAGAGGCAAAACTGTTTTAAGGAGATTGTGTCAAATACAATACTTAATCTGAATCATTTATCTTTCATGCATTTAGTCTTTGAGTTTTTAATTATTTGCAGATTTCTTCTTATATATACAGTATTTTTTTTTTTTTTTTTTTTTTTTGTCTATTACATCTATTTGTGTTACTTATAAACAATACCATGCTGTAAACAGAATTCACCAAAAGGTGATTCATATTCCCCACCTGCATCACTTCTTAGAACCTTAATCTTTTTGTTGAGTTGATTTTTAACCTCATTCTTATATTGAATGAATGCCTCAATTGCCTTATCCTTGCTCCTTTACAGGTACACATAGCAGTATCTAGTGCAATCATCTATGAAAGTGATGAAATATTTCTTACCACCTCTAGTTTGTACAAATTTCATGTCACATACATCACTATGTATTAATTCTAGAGGTTTAGTGCTTCTTTTAACTGATTTAAAAGATGCTCTAGCCATCTTAGCTTCCACAGAAATTTCACACTAATTATTAAAATCAATTTTAAATTTAGGCAATAAATTTAAATTTATCAATCTATCTAAAGTATAATAATTAACATGACCTAATTTACCATGCCAAACATTAGATAACTCAAGCATGTATAGTGAAGATGTACTCTTATTATTATCAATAGTAGGAAAAACAACCATTATATTCATCTTAAACAAGTCATTGCTTAAATATCCTTTGCCCACATACATTCCACTCTCAAAGAGTGAAAATTTATCAAACCCAAAAACCAACTGGAAACCGTTCTTACTCAACAATGAGCCAAATGCAAGGTTCTTTTGAATGTCTGGCACATGTAGTACATCCTTCAAAATAAGATACTTGTTTGTAATCATCTTTAGAACAACCATTTCATTTCCTTCAATCTTAGAGGTTGAAGAATTACCCATGAAATTTTTTTCTTCCTTCCTCACAAGATTATATGTAAAAAACATTTTCTTCTCTGATCATACATGGCGAGTAGCCCCAATGTCTACTCCCCATTTCTTGGTATTTCTTTCTACCAAGTTCACTTCAGAAATCACGGCAAAAAGGTTCATGTTGGTTTGATCCACAACAATTTTGTTTGACATCTGTGTTCAACAAAATTCAAACAAATTGAATCTTCAAAACCAGCCAAGTTTAAGAAATAAATATAAATATTAACTTTCAAATGTTACTGTGCAAAATAGAAAGTCAAGCCAACTTTAAAAAAAAAAAAAAATCTAAAACCGAATTACAGGCACAGTACGAACACACTAAACAAAAGAATTTAAACAATGCCCAGTAATACGCAGGTTCAAAAGAAACAAAATGCCCTAATATAATATAAAGAAGATGGATGGTGTTGAAAAATCAATATCACCAGCACAGTCAAACACGTAATCAACTTTTGAAAATCACAAATTAATTTTATAATATAATCAAGTAGAAATTCACGCTAAACAATAAACACAAAGTCATTTTTTATCAAGTTTTTTGTCCAGAGTGAAACAAATCGTCGATTATCAGTTGGCACACAAGTTTTTCAAAAAACACAAATTCCTTTAACTGTAAATCACAAAAATAAATTATAGAAAAATCTGAAAATCTGCTTTAAGATATTGTTGGATATATTTCAACAATTTATTTTTATGATAGAGAAAAAAAAAAAAAAGACAACATAGAGATTTAAATATAAGTAACACAAATAGATGTAATAGACAAAAAAAAAAAAAAAAAAAAAAAAAAAAACTGTATATATNTATTAGTTGATGAGTCACATGATATCTCAGTGAAAAAACAAATGGCCTTCGTTCTTCTTTATGTGAACAAAAAAGGAATTATTATAAAGCGGTTCCTTGGTATTGTACATGTAGCAAGTACCACTGCTTTGTCATTTAAATATGCTATTGAATGTTTACTTTTTGAACATAATTTGAGTTTATTGAAACTACGTGGGTAAGGTTATGATGGGGCTAGTAATATTCAAGGTGATATCAATGGTCTCAAAACTTTAATTTTGAAAGAGAATAAGTCAGCATTTTATGTCCATTGTTTTACTCATCAACTTCAATTGACACTTGTTGCCGTTGCTAAAAATCACATTAACATTGCTGAATTTTTTTATGTGGTTAGTAATTTAGTAACTGTTGTTAGAGACTCTTGTAAGAGACGAGATGCTCTTCGAGATGTACAATTTGCCAAAATTAAAGAAGATTTAGAGAATGGTGTATATAGAAGTAGACAAGGTTTGAATTAAGAGACAAATCTTAAACGTCTTGGTGATACACATTGGGGATCATATTATGGGACTATTCTTAACTTGATTTTGATGTTCTCTACTGTTGTTGATGTACTTAAGATTATTGAAGAAGATGGCCTCTTGGACAAAAAAGTTGAAGCTCGATCTATTATGAGGTCAATTTTATCTTTTGAATTTGTCTTTGCTCTACACTTGATGAAAAACATATTAGGGATTACAAATGAGTAGTCAATAGCATTGTAAAAAAAAAAAAAAAAAGATATAGTAAATGCTATGGATCTTATTAAAGTGTCTAAACAACAATTGCAAGTGATGGGAGATGATGAATGTATATCTTTATTGATTGAAGTGTCTTCATTTTGTACCACACATGATATTCCTATCTTGAATATGGATGAAATATTTATAGTTAAATACAAATTTACATCATTATTGTGTTGAGTTATTTTACATAGTCATAGATATGCAACTTCAAGAACTTAACAACCATTTTTTAGAGGCGAATACCGATTTGTTACTTTGTATGGCTTGCTTAAATCCAAGTAATTCATTTGTGGCTTTTGATAAGGAAAAGTTGATACGTTTAACAAAGTTCTATCCATCTGATTTTCTTAGGACAAATATCTTGGTACTTGACTCTCAACTTCAGAATTACATTTTTGATATACGCAACAATGACTTGTTTTTAAAGCTTCAAGGAGTTAGTGAACTTGCTGAAAAGTTAATGAACACAAGGAAGCATGAGACTTATCTATTAGTTTATTTGCTTGTGAAGTTAGATTTGACCCTTCCTATAGCTACTGCAACAGTTGAAAGAAGTTTTTCAGTAGTGAAATATTGCACAATCGAATGGAAGATCAGTAGATGAATGATTGCTTGGTTGTGTGTATTGAAAAAAATGTAGTTTGTAGTATTGATAATGAGACTATCATGCAACAATTTCAAAATATGAAAACTCGTAGAAGGTAATTGTAAACTTTATATATTTTCGTATTTTTTGATTGTTGTTGTTGTCAATATATAAAATTTTCTTTTTATTAGATTGTGTAATTTATGCTTGTTGAGGAACACCCTGGAAGAAATTCATAGAGCTGCCACTAATTAAAAGGAATAAAATAATCTCTCTCATTTTCAATGTGGGATTAAACATTTTCACTAACTCCTCATGCTCCATATTCACTCCCACATCTTTACATTTATGTTGTAATATTTATTCATTTTAATTAATTAATATTAAAATGCTCCAACATTTTGTTCCTAAGCTATTCTCTCTTTTACTTTCTATTTTTATTTATCTATGGATCATGTTATCACGCAGTGAATTTGTTTGGGGTTCTAAAGAAACACCATGAAACACATGCTGTAACACCACTTTTGTGAATACTAACACTTTACCTTTTTATTCATAAATGGTTCCTTAAATCCACATGAAGGTAATGCTGACGCAATAGTAGCAGTGAAATTTACAATTCCACATTTCTGGGCATGGTTACCATTAATCTTAAACTGATGACTACATATTTCTTTAACCCTATATTCCATTTTTTTTTTTATTTTTTATTTTTTATGAACTTTAACCCTATATTCCTAGTTACTAAACCTTCAGAACATATAAACCCATGTGATCTGTCCCAAGACATGTTGCAGTTTTAAAAACACTTAGAATTTACTAATTCGCCACTACAAAAAATGCGGGCTATAGCTGCGTTTTTTTTAGCCGCGTTTACAAAAAACGCGGCTATAGCTAACATATAGCCGCGTTTCTAAGAAACGCGGCTAAAGCCTCAACCTATAGCTGCGTTTCTCAAAAACGCGGCTATAGCCAACCTATGGCTGCGTTTTTTAAACGCGGCTATAGGCCCAGCCGAATAATTTTTTTAGCCGCGTTTAAAACGCAGCTAAAGGTGACCTATAGCCGCGTTTTTAAAAAAACGCGGCTATAGGTCCAGCAGTATACCCTAAAGCCGCGTTTTTCAAACGCGGCTTAGTAAGCCTTTAGTGACGTTACCTATAGCCGCGTTTTCACAAAACGCGGCTATAGGTCCAGCCTTATAAAAATGTCACTGACCTACAGGCTATAGTTTATCTTTGTGACGTTACCTATAGCCGCATTTTCAAAAAACGCGGCTATAGGTATCAAAAACAAAAAAAAATTTCCCACGTGCCCCCTTTCCTACCTACATCCCTCACCTACCCCCACTTTCTTCAGCTTATTTCTCCTTCTTTCTTTTTTTTTTCTCTCATTCTTCACTTGCTCACTTGCTCACATACTCCTCCGTAAGTTCTTCTTTCTTTCCTCCTTTTTTTTTTTTTTTTTTTTTTTTTTTTTGCTTCCTTCCTCATCTGGGTAACTCTTCTTTTTTTCTTTTTTTTTTTTTTTTTTCCTTTTTTCTTTCTTCCTTCATCAAATCTGGATAACTCTTCTTTCTTTTTTTTTTTTTCTTCATTGGGTAACTTTTTTTTTTTTTTTTCCTTTGTTTCGTTGGAGCTGATGCTTTTTTTTTTTCTTCATTTTTTTCTTCATCTGAAGCACACTGATTTGTTAGTAGATCCTTTTTTTTTTGTTGCTTATTTTATGCTTAGCTAGTAAGAAAATGGAGGAGATGCTATTGTGGATTTGTGCTCTTGTGTTGCTGATATTGTGATTATGTTTAAGTGGGTTTGTATTCTTAAATTTTGGAGCACATTATGTTTGATTCTGAATTTCTGGGTGTGTGTTTTGATTTTAAATTTTTTGGGTTTGTTTGTATGGTGAATATGCTGTGTTTGATTTTAAATTTTTTCTGTTTGTTTGTATTGTGAATATGTTGTGTTGATTTTGAATTTTTGGGTTTGTTGTATTATGAGTATGTTGCGTTTGTTTTTTAATTTTTTGGTTTGTATTTTATTTTGAATTTTTTGGATTTGTGATTAATTTTGAATTTTTTTTTTTTGAATTTTGAATTTTGAATTTGCTGGGGAAAAAAAAGTCCAGAATTTTTTTTTTTTTTTTTGTTTTTTTTTGTTTTTTTTGTTTTTTTGTTTTTAGAAAATCCTATAGCCGCGTTTTAAATGCAGCTTAAAGTGGGCTATAGCCGCGTTTTTCAAAAACGCAAGCTATAGGCCTATCGTGTTAAAAACGCGGCTTCAGGTCTGACCTATGGCTGCGTTTTTAAAAAACGCAGCTATAGGTGTTACCTATGGCCGCGTTTTTGAAAAACGCAGCCATAGTTTTTGTTGCTGCGTACTTAAGCCGCGTTTAAAACGCGGCTATTAAAAACGCGGCTATAGACCCTTTTTTTTGTAGTGTTCCTATGACAACTTACAAAAACGAATCCTCATATTTCCCCCATACATCACAGTGGATATTACAAGGATTTCAATTGTAGTAATAAACACTATATTAATCACTTCAAAGTCTCCAAATTTACATGAGAATTCAGATTCAAAAGCTAACATGAATTACGATTTTGTTGAATACATGATTCCGAACCTCAGAAACCAATTAGTAAAGAATACCAATGGCAAATCAAGGGGTGCTAGAGAGACAGAGCAATTCGATAAATTTTAGAAAAAGCAGACCGGAAGAATTTATCTATATAAAATAAAATAAAAATACTTAAGACTAGTTGCATTGTAGTTGGCAACTTGAACTCTTTAGTACTTTAAGTATAGTGCTTAAAGTATGAGAAACTATTAGGTACTCCTGGGTATAGTGTAAGTTATTTTTTCTTTTTCTTTTTCTTTGAGAAGAAACAACAGCTTATATTAATGAAAAAAAAAATCGGTCATAGTCGACTAGAAGGACATTATTTTAGATTGTAAAATACTTCTGCGGCCATGTAAAATATATATATATATATATATATCTTCTTTTGTAAAAAATTTTGGTTTAAAAAATGATTGGTGATAAGCATAATTCCAAAAAGGTGTTAAACTCATTCACATAAGGTGAAGCCGTCGGTCTCAAAAAACCCGCCAGCCATACTGTGCATTCAAAGAGTAAAACGATGGTATTGTAAGGATGATGAATCCTTTTTAAAGCTGACGACTTCACCTCCAACCCAATGACAATGGAATAAGACAACTAGGATGCCTAGACAAGATAAGAAGTTGACGGAAGGAAGTTGATGAGGAGAAAGGAACTTGTGACGGGCCCAGCATGGCCTTGCTTGGCCTTCATGAATGTGTATATAAGGAAACATCTTGCACCCCACGGTTAACTCTAATCAAAGGGATTCCTATAAGGAAAGGTCCTGTAAGAAACGCGTATTAATGAGGATCTTCCCTACAAGGTAAGGTCTTTCTTTGCCAAGGAATGAATGTCAACTCCACGCTATTATAAAAACTCCAAACCTTCACAAATCAAGGTACGCATAATTTACCTCAACTCTGGCACTCTAGAGTTATGAAAAGTTTTCTAACTTACCTTCAGAGGGTATTTGGCTGGTACCACACTGGTACTCTCTGCAGGATCTTCTTTTTCTTTGTTGTGTAGGTCTTGTCTAGAGCACATGAGGATTGTGCAACTTACTGATGATTTTCGGTATCATCAGTTGGCGATGTCTGGGGGAAAACGCTCTTGTAAGCCATACTACTACTTCCCAGACAAAGAGTTGCATGGTACTTACTCACTCAATGGTGACCTCCAACAATGTTCAAGGAGACAAACTGCGCATTATCACCCTTGAGAGACAAGTCCAGACTCTTGCCGCAGTTATAGAATGCCTCACCAAACAAAACCATGATCTAGAGGAGCAGCTACTCCAAAGAATGCGAGGATTAACACACATGAGGAAGACTAAGAAGGCACCAGTGCAAAAGAAAGGACCAAGAGGGCCCAGAAGGTAGCAATGCCCGAGCAGACTGGAGCAATAGGATACAAGTCGTCCATCCCACCGCAGAGACGGCCCTACTATGCATGGTCGTGGAGATGCAGATGATGAAGGAATGGATGGATTTCATGATGAATGCCCTCAGAGGATGGGTGTCTAGTGACCTTGACAATTGGTTTATTGGACAAATTAACCTTTCACAGCATCTGTCACTTCATTCCCCCTTTTGCCGAAGTTTTACATGCTGTAGATAGAGGTCTATGACGGATCCAAGGATCTTTTAGATCACCTGGAGTCTTTCAAAACCTTGATGCACTTGCAAGGCGTGGCGGACGAGATCATGTGCCGAGCCTTTCAACTATGCTGAAAGTTCCCGCAAGGGTATGGTTTAGCAGGCTGATGCTAAACTCCATCAGCACCTTCAAAGAGTTGAGTGCACAGTTTGCTTCACACTTTATTAGGGGGCACAGGTATATGAAGTCCACTGCATGCTTGATGAATATCAAACAATGGGAGGATGAGACTCTGAGGTCTTACATCACCCGCTTTAACAAGGAGGCCATCTCAATTGATGAAGTTGATGACAAGATACTCATGGCTGCATTTGCCAATGGGTTACGAAGAGTAAGTTTCTATTTTTCTTATACAAAAATGGCCCAAAAACCATGTTGGATGTACTTTATAGGGCCTACTAAGTAAGATGCATTACTGGAC
>NW_027069509.1:764071-809898 GCF_002906115.3 Quercus suber
TGAATAGAGAGAAAGTTTGTTATATAGAGAGAGGGGGTGAAAAATGAATTGAAGTTGTTGTTGTTGTTGTTGTTTTTTTTTTTTTTCTAAAGAAATATAACATGAAATGTATTAGTAACTGTACAAAATTAATAACTACCGAGTGGAACAGTGCAATTGAACACCAACAGTTGCAAAAATAGTTCTGAAACGGTTTGCTTGAACAAAAACATTTTTTGTGTGTTTTTAAACGAAGACGTGGCATTTCCTGTTGGAATTTGAACATATAGCACAAATTAATCAACCATTTATTAACAAAAGAATAAACTAAGAACCAGACAATTAATGGGAAAATTCATAAAAACTTATCTTTCAAAATTTTTGGTACTTGTTCTAATGCAATGCCTTAATCACTATAATCTGTGAACGTTGTAGCCTATGTATTGCAATTGTAGGGAAAATTTTAAATTTTATTTTAATTTTTTAATAAAAAGCACTCAAATAACTTGACAAAAATGAACAAAGAGAACATAAGAAACAAAAACATAGGAAGAAGGAATGAAATAAATACCAATTGTAAAAAAAAAAACAACATAAATAAAAAGGCATGCATGTTGATTTTAAATAGATACCCAAAACGAATGCAACCCAAATAGACAAAACAAAACCAATTCTAATCCAATTTATTTAGGCAAAATCCAATATAACCCAAATACCAAAAAAAAAAAAAAAAAAGGAAAAAAAAAAAAAGAAAAAAAGAAAAAAAAAAGAACCTATTCTAAACTAAATTCCAACGGTTTAACGGTGGTGGGAGGTCTTGCTGACAGTGGAAGCGGCCCACAGATTTCAATCTCTACCTTAGAGACTTTGACTCTCTCTCTCAATTTATTTATTTTATTTTATTATTATTTTTTTCAGATAATTTTTGCTGCTTTGTAATGCTGTATCTGTTCAATTGTAATGTGTTTAGGGAAAAATTGGGCAAAATTTGTATGGAGAGATTGTTTTAGAGTTGTTGCAAGAAATTAGAAATAGAGTATGGAGAGAGAGGGGGAGAAGACTGAAGCCTGTGTGTAACCAAAGAAAAAAAGAAAAAGAAAGAAAGGGAATTGTCATTTTAAAACTTGGACGCCTTGTTTGGAGAAATTGACTCAACATTTTCCACAAGAAATATATTTTAGAGAGAGAGAGAGAGAGAGAGAGAGAGAGATGAGAGAGAATTGTTGGTTACATTGTGTCTCTAAATTAATATAGTCAACTGAACTGTATTAAAAATAATGTTTTGTATTAACCACTAAACGAAAAGACACTTATTTTGGGAGTTTTTTTAATGTAAACATGGCAATAACTTATGTAGCCACATGGTGCAATGAGGAGCGGTCAACAAAAAATCAAACGTTTCGGCTATTAGTTATTACTAGTCGCTAACCCGTGCGATGCACGGGTTTGTCTCTTTGAATTGCTTTTGATATGAAACATATAAGTTCAAGTAGAACATGTTCTTAGCAACAATAAATGACACCATAAAAAATTTCATACCCAAAGCATTTGTACGTATAATGTAGTTTTAGCTGTTATAAAGAGTTTATATATATATATATATATATATATATTTGAAACCATTACAAAGTTGGCTGATAACAATTGTGCAAAATTTTTATAAATTGAAAGTATGAAATGTCTATAGATTAAAAGACAGAAGTTGATAGTTCATTTTGCCTTTGTGTAGTAACTCATAAAACAAATAATTAAAAGCATA
The DNA here is from genome assembly GCF_002906115.3 of Quercus suber. Classification (NCBI taxonomy): domain Eukaryota; kingdom Viridiplantae; phylum Streptophyta; class Magnoliopsida; order Fagales; family Fagaceae; genus Quercus; species Quercus suber. Next base: position 765,810 of record NW_027069509.1, read on the forward strand.
AAATCAAATTTCCAAAGTGAATCACACCTTTTGCTAAGGGGACAAATTGAAGCATTCTAACATCTTAATTCACGCGTAGTACATTGCAATATGTTGAGATATTTTTCTTGATGGATTCTCCTTAGATGTTTTGGTACGTCCATTTGGAACATTCACTTTCCACTTCAATTGCTCATCATCTTAATCAAAAACTTCAATTGACTCTACCCAAGATGAAAATTCCTACAGCTTTTGTTTTCTCAAGTACTAAGATTCATACACATGCGTACATAAATACATATATAGACAAACTAAATAATAGATTAACCACAAAAATATTTAAGCTCATTTGCTTGTTTTTTTAGGTAGGTAGATAATGAGGGAGGGAAGTGTGGGGTTTAATCTGATATTAGGGTCCACAAAAATGCTATTATCACTTGAACGCCTTAAAATTTTTATTTTGGTTTTAAAGATTAATGAAACTCTATTTCAGTAAAGAATCAGATTTCTTTTCTGAACTTCCAAGAACGCCATCAATCTTAGCTTACTGTTAGCCTTGCAGAAACGATAATTGCCAACCCACGTAAATGGGTTTTCAAATATTAAGTAAACATCATCTTCATATGGTCCGAGTTCTAAAAGAATGCTAGGCCTAGGAGTTGCACAATGCACTGAACAGTCTTTTTTGTTTCTTCAGGTAATGCATTAGCTGGGTATTCATACTGATATTTTCAATAGTTAGTTCTTTACTCTTCTTTTTTTTTTTTTTGAAAAAGTTTTGTTACTATCATTAGTTATATGTTGTATAATGAAATTTATTCATCTAACAAAGAAAAATAATATACATAAGAATGATTTTAGAAACAGTCAAGAGGCAACATCTCAGTTAATACGAAAGGAAAAAAGTTGACTTTTTTAAAGGGAAAAAATTGAACTTAGTACTGTTTATTAGGTGTTTTAATTATTTTTTACGTAATAAAATCTATTCATCTAACAGAGAGAGAGACTCATTAAGCTTGAAGTTCACAATATGTCTTCATAAAACATGTGTAAGATGCTCAAGAGAAGAGATACAGAACTGCCACTGCCAGTCAATAAGGACTATCACGGTTTGTGAGAGCAGGCCAGTTATGGTTAAAATATCAAACGTGCATGAATTTTGTACTCTATTAGGATTTGAGCATAGGAGGTCATTTAGTAGAACCATCATTTACATATTTATGGTATCTAAACAATGTCAACCCAAACCAAGTATCATACATAATAGAAATGAGTTTTGCAAGGGACTGATCGAGATTGACTCGTGTTTTACAACATGCCCCTGCCACACATAGGTGCACACGCATGCAGACACACACATGCATCTGATTATACTCTTGTGGCAATAGGGGTGATGCTCACCATAGAGACTCAGTTCTCTGACAACCACACCAGTAGTTCAATTTTGTTCGGTCCAATATATCACATAGCATTCCTAACTTGCAGCCAATGCAGCACTGCTCTCATGATTGGTTTTCTATATTTTGAACTCCCTCTAAACAACAGTTTTCCATTTGGAGAACTTTGGGACTCTTTAAGTTATGGACTAAACAGATTGATATATAAAAGGGACAACAAATCACCCATTCACTCTTGCTTAGGTGGTAAATTGAATGATATCATTAGAAAGTCAGAATTGATAGAGATTTATTGGAAATTTAGACTTTAATTTAAAAAAATCACCTGAGAAGGAACCTTGAAAAAAAAAAAAAAAAAATCAGAAAATACAAAACATCATAAAGAAGTAAACACTGATAACCTCAACTTTAAAATTTTCAAACTAAATCCATGCAAATTTGTACCAGCCAAAATTCGATTAACAACTTCAATTATTCAAAATTCTATGATGGAGTGAAGCAGAAGGATTAAATTCAATGAAAAACTTCAATTGTTAAGTCAAAATTCTAAGGAGAGTGAAGCAAAAAAACTCAACAGCAAATGAAAATAAAAACAGTCTCAACTTAAGAAATAAAATTCCTATATCAAAACCAATAAATATGCAATTAGATTCCAATTTCATATTCTTTATAGAAACATATTAACAATAAATATGCGAGAAACCATACATAATAAAGGAGAAGATTGGTAAATACCTAGCTATTCTAGTCTCGTAGTTTCTAAATTTTTCAAGTAGTAGGATTTGTGTAATGTATTAAGAGTTTTACGCAGATGCAGAGAATCCACAGTTCCAAATAACCCAGATAATAAAATGCCAAATCCCTGTAAGCAAAACAATAAGAATCAAATTTTCAACCCATATTCAGGAAACATTAATAGAAGAGAACAGATTCAATAAACCTCAATGTAACTGCAAGTGGAAAAGAACTACACGTGCAGGTATAAACTTCTTTCTGAAGAACAAAAATGCAAGCCTTATGGGAGCATTAAAATATTTTTGCAACCCTATCAAACAAAACATTCTAATTATCCTTTCAAAACTAACAAATCCCAGTAAAAATAAAAACCAAGAAAAGCACAAAGGCTTAAAAGAAAAAACTGACCTCTTGACAAAAACCACAAAACTGAAAATAAAACCCACTTTTGAGAAAGCTAACAACTGTTTGATGAACTGGAACAATTAGGACATATGTCATGAAGAGACTTTCACTTCTCAAACTATTGAATTCATTAAGCAAAAATATAAAATGCAAAGAAGCTAACACTATCATTTTGTTATGAGATGGTAAATTTAGTATTTGTGCACATAAACAAAAACGTCATGGCTTTCAGTAAATTAAGATGCAATCTTTTTAACATCAAATGCGGAAAGGGTCTTCAATACCCAATCTAAAATATAGACCTGATTTTCTCACGTCATGAAATGAATTGAAAAGTCAAAAACCTCTGTATGCAGTAAACATACCTTGTGAGCCTTATATCAAAACTAAAACCAATACTTGAAATCTACCTCAATTTTGGACCCCTAAAGTCACCAATAAAAAAATAAGTAAAAAAAATGTTTTGCAAGAATGAAAGAAAATGATATAAGAATTTAAATCATTTAGCATATTTTTAGTATACTTCCAAATACATGTAACCAAATCTAATTCACCTTATTCAACCCAATGAAAATAAAATTTGAGAAGTTTTGCAATTTCTTTTTTGTTGAATGTAAGTTCCAAGTTTTTCTAATTTAGAAAGGCATATGTTTTTAACAGTTGTCTAGAATTCATGGTAAATGACCTACTATTAAAAACGACATCTTCCTCTTTTCCTTAATCTATTCAAAACTGAAATTTTAATTTGAAACCAAAGCTTGTCAATAAAAGAACTACAACTACAAAGAATTAATGTTTTCAAGCAAATCTGTCATTGATACTTTATATGTTCTGCCTTTTAAAATTTTTTCCCTTCTAATAATACCATTACCAACTCTCACATGTTATAGAAAGCTAACCAGTTAAGTATTAACATGTACCAACTATTAGCATAACAATTAGTCCAATCATTACACAACCAAATATCCAAAAATGGTATCAAAAGCTTATTGTAAAAATAATTAGAAAGACACATTCATTATCAATTCGTCAAGTTCCACAGCCATTTATATATGGTCATGTGATTGATAAAGGATCATCAGTAAGAAGAAAACTGCATTTTAAATTATAATTAGTCATAAATGAATCAGTTCCAGGACAATGTAAAAAGTAGATTTTGTTTTTTGGCAACTTATGAAGTGTAATTCATGAACTAAAGGTTCTGACCTTTACAATGAGTTAGATCAAGACTACCTCATGCATTGTCTTCAAGAAATGGACCAACACCCAAAGTTGCGTTATGCAGCAAAAACAGTAGGCTAGATATGTAGTTAACATGGACTAAATCAAGAATAAGAATAACCTGTCTCTTCTTTTTAGGGGCTGCTAAAAACTACTGTAACATGCACATAGTTTGTAATCCTATTTTCCAACTTACAAACCCCAAAGGTATGCCAATATTCATGGTTTTCATACCAGTGCCACATATTGCCTTGTTTGTTTATGTTGGAATCTAAGAATTTCCCAAAAGCAGAAAAACTGCTACAAACCAACTAAACCAAGAAGTCAATTACAACTAAAACCTTACACACAAAAATTAAACACTTGTGGTAAATTGGATTTTGTGAATCCAACAAAAGGCCAAAATTTATATCAAGATAGGGAAAAGAAAGGATTGAATCAAATGATTATGTACCACCTGTCAAAGAGAAATTTCCTCAAACGCAGGACATGCAACATTTTTCAGAGTCTTCCAATCATACCATTCTTTTCCTCATCTTTCTAACTCCCTCAAACCAATTCCAAATTTTAAACCTTAATCAAAACCAAATCTAGGCTAGATGCCTAAATCAAAACTAAGCAGTCCATATCAAATTTTTTGTGCATAAGAAAATACATTTACCGATGTAGTGACTTCTCTCTCCGGCTCTCTATTTCTTCTCAAAGTGCCTTGTGAATGTTTTGCTTTGAGGCTTTTCTTGCAAATATGGAAAAAATTGCGCTGCAAGAAATAAAGTACAGAGTGCGGGAGAGGGGGATAGAATACAAAGACTGGGAGAAGAAAGGAATATGTAATGGGCAAAATTTGTAACTGCACAGTGGACAAAACGTTGTGTCTGTTTTTAGCATAGTCAAGTAATATGCCTTTTTTTTATTTTTTTTTATTTTTTTTTATTCTATTTTCATTTGATTGTGTTTATATAATATGCATTTGATTGTTTATGATTTTGCATCATCAAATGCAGTTTTAGTTTTGCTCAAAATTTGAGATGGCGACAAAATTGTCAATGTTATATGATTTAGTGGAATGGGTGTTGGATTTGGTGTAGGGGTTGGATCAAATTGATAGAGCCGCTAAAGCCTAAATGTTATGGTTTGTGGCATTCTAACTTGCATCTTTATTATTGTTGGTTATTATTTACTTATTGTAATATATTACTTCATAATAAATAATGTAAACCAGTAGGCTTTGATAGTTCTTCATACATGAGAAGAGAAGAATGGCCAACCCTTCACCCTCAAAGTTTTTGAAAAACTGCCTGAGCCAAATTGAAAAAATGGGGCTTTTTATAATGTTCTAAAAGCACAATTGTATATATATATTCTATTTACTAATTCTTTTGTAATACTTATTAAACCAAATGTAAGAACACATTATGATTATTGTAATATATTACTTTATAATATTTGTATGTATCTCATTTTTAATGATCTTGTGTATAAAATTTTGACAATTTCATCATAAGAAATGTTCAAACTACATTTTTCAAATTATATTGGAGACGATTTAGCTTTCAATAGTTGAAATTAGAGAAACTTTTAAACTTTAACATGTAAATATTTGATCTAAAACAATTCCGTGCATCGCACGGGTTAGCGACTAGTATATATATATTTTGGTTTTTTGTTTTCCTTTTTCAATTTTCTTTCTCTTTCCAAAATCATAAGCATCATATTTCTCTAGAAAAGAAAAGGAAATAGGATTAGTTTCAATTAAATCCTATATATTTCATTATGAGGGTTTCAGTTTGTGCTCCATTAGACCAAATTATCATATATTTCTTTTTTTTTTCTTATAAAGTAAATGAAATTTAGAATTGAATAATTAAATACATTTCATATTAGTTGGTGGGAAATAAAGTAGAATGTTAAGCCGGGCCAACCTAATAGCTATTAAGCCAATTAGGCTGTCATTTTTAAAGGTGGTTCTCATCTTCTCTTAGGCAGGGGAAAATTTTGTCCCTCTCCATTGGTGCGTTAGTCCTCCCAAGTACTAAGGTGCTTGTGAAGCTTGTGGGGTTTTCTTGTTGGGTTTGTGGGAAACAGTCACATAGTTTAGATTCGTCAAACGGTGGGGACAACATTATGGATGAACTTTCCAGGTCTTGGGGTAAACTAACCCTGTCGGACAAAGAGAATGCTGGCATTGTTCTACCAAAAGCTTCTAAATTGAGTGAGTTTATACTAGCTGCAAAATTCTACACTCCTAGAGCTTTAAACATGGAGGCCGTTGATAGGACTTTTAAACTATTGTGGAGATGTAGTGATGGTTTTAGGATTAGGAATCTAAATGACCATAAGGTTCTGTTTGTGTTCGATGATGAACGTGAAGTTAATCGGATTGTGGTGGGTCAACCATGGAGCTTTGTCAAACATTTAGTGTGCATTCAGAAGTATGAAAAGAGTATTTCACTGCGGTCCTTGAGTTTTAAGACTGCGATGTTTTGGGTTCAAGTGCATGATCTTCCCATCCATTATATGTCTATAGAAGTGGTTGTAACTATCTATGGGAATGTAGGGGAGGTGGTGCGTTCTACTGGAGCAGAAACAGAGGAGGGGGCAGTTTTTTCAGGGTGAGAATTCGGTTAGACATTTCTATGCCTTTGTGTCGAGGGAGATTAGTAACTTTTGAGGAGGGGAAGAAGTTGTGGGTACCATTTAAGTATGAAAGGCTACCAAATTTGTGTTATTGGTGTGGGAGGTTGACTTATGCTGATAAAGATTGCCTGCTATGGATTTAGAGTAAGGGTACGCTCACTGATGATTAGAAACAATTTAGTTCATCTCTAAAGTGCCACCCTACAGCCCCTCAAACCAGAAGGTTATCTATGTCCCTAGATTCTATGATAAGTCAGGTTTAGAGGAAGACACTGCTAGTGGTTCGGGGAAGAACGGTGAAAACACAGAGGAGGCAACCAGTGCACAGGCGGCGCCGGTGGTGGTCACTACTCCGATGGAAACTGAGGACGTTGGGGAGGGCATTAATGCAGACGTTTCAATGCAATTGATGGTAGGTTTGAATTCAAAATTAATGCCCGATGATTGGCAGGATGTTCATGTGGGTGAGGATTTTTCTTGTATAAAAAATTCTCCTCATATTAATCCTATAGCTGTTTTAGGGAGTGATCAGCGTGATTTGGAGAGTTTAATTGGAGAAAGTTATGGGAATTTGGGTGCACGAAATAAGGGGGAGATATTATCCAATTATGGGGCACGGTTACAAATTTGGGGGTGCCACGTGATTGCCTTACCAAACTAATTAGGTGGCATGTTGAAGAGGGTGATGTGGGATTAAAAGAAGTTGAGTCAACAGGAAAGGGTGAGGCAGGACCTGATCTAGGCAAACCCGAATTTATCTCTACCCTATGTGAGTGCAAAAAGCGTGACTTAACAAATTTGCATGAGGTTGAAATACTGCAGGGGGGGGGGGGGGGGGGCGGGGCTGGTTGGGGGAATCAAATTTCTCAAGTCCCAAAAAAGGCTCTACCAGGACTCATTTCAGAAGCTAGGTCTGATCACACTAACTCTTTGGATGTGTTGGTAGGGCAAAAGAGGGGCAAGCCAACAACCTTCTGCGATTCAAAAACTCAACCAAAGAAGAANGATAGGGCTGCCTTGGTCCAATTGAAACAAGAATTAGCAGGATTATTGGTGAAGGAAGAAAAATTGTGGCACCGACATTCTAAAACTCATTGGATGAAAGAGGGAGATAAAAATTCAAAGTATTTCCATCATAGAGCTTCTCAAAGATATAGAAGAAATCAGATTTTGGGATTAGAAATTCAAGGGGTGTTATGTGTATGGGTGATGACAATGTTGTGGGTTTGTTGGAAGAATTTTACAAGAAGCTTTTTACAACCTCTAATCCGTGCAATATGGAGGAGGTATTGCATCACACAGGTTTGGTGGTAATAGAGGAGATGAATAGGGAGTTGGTGGGAGAGTTCACACATGCTGAGGTTGATTTAGCTCTTAATCAGATGGCACCATTGAAAGCATCGGGACCATATGGGATGCCACCATTCTTTTACCAACACTACTGGCAAAGCATTGGAGATGAGGTATCAAAGGCAGTATTGGATTGTCAGAATTCCAGGAAATTACCATTAGGTTTGAACCATACATTCCTTACTCTTATTCCAAAAGTAAAGAGTCTTGAAAAAGTTTATGATTTTAGACCTATAACTCTTTGTAATATTTTGTACAAATTAATATCCAAAGTGCTTGCAAATAGGTTAAAAAAAATCTTCTCAAAGTGCTTTTCAAGCAGATAAAGCTATCTCAGATAATATATTAGTGGCTTTTGAAACTTTACATCACATGCAAACCAAGAAATCTAGAAAACATGGTTATATGGAAATGAAATTAGATATGAGTAAAGCCTATGATAAGGTTGAGTGGAATTTTTTCCTTTTCTTTTCTAGAGAAATATGATGGTTATGATTTTGGAAAGAGAAAGAAAATTGAAAGAGGAAAACAAAAAACCAATATATATATATATATATATTTGAAAAAAGCTTAACTATTAATCCCTTGTCTATAAAAAAAATACTCCAACAAAGCCCCTACAACTCTGTAGCAAAACTCTCATAGTACTGAAGAGTTCAAGTTGCTGACTACAACAATTCTACTACCTGCCGGTACCAGTCTAGGAGGCATATTGTACCATCTAGGGGATTGAGACAAGGAGACCCTTTATCTCTGTATCTTTTCCTTTTATGTTTTGAGGGGCTTAATGGGTTAATAAATAATATAGTCTATGAAGGAAAAATTTAGAGTTACTCCCTTTGTAGGAATGGTCCAAAGATATCTCACTTGTTTTTTGCAGATGAAAGCTTGCTATTTTGTAGAGCGAGTTTGGGGGATGTCACAACTATTCAAAATATTTTGGAGGTGTATGAAATTGCATTTGGTCAACAAATAAATAAGGAGAAAATTACACTCTTCTTTGGCAAGTTTGTTAGTGATGTGGTAAAAAATTATGTGAAAGAGCTCCTTGGGGTACTGGAGATAAAATAGTATGAAAAATATTTGGGTCTACCAACAATTGTTGGGAAATATAGAAGTGCAAGCTTGAATTATATAAAGGATCGGGTTTGGAGTAAATTGCAAGGGTGGAAGGAAAAGCTCATATCTCAAGCTGGAAAGGAAGTGTTGTTAAAAGCGGTGGTTCAAGCTATTCCTACTTTTGCAATGGGGTGTTTCAAGCTCTCGGTGGGATTATGTAGGGATATTGAGATGCTTATTCGGAAATTTTGGTGGGGACAAAGGGGAGAAAGAAGGAAGATTCATTGGAAAAGTTGGGAAACACTTTGTAAATCAAAGAAAGAAGGCGAGTTGGGTTTCAAGGAGCTAGCAAAGTTCAATAACACTATGTTGGCAAAACAAGTATAGAGACTTATTCATGGTAAAAACTCCTTATTTTATTGTGTGTTTAAGTCAAAATACTTTCCAAATGGCACCATTTTTTATGCAAAATAGTCCTTGGGGTTGTTTGCTTGGAAAACCATCTTGAAGTCTAGAAAAGTAATTTCCATGGGTGCAAAATGGAGAGTGGCGGATGGTTTGTCCATAAGTGTATTCACCGACAGTTGGATACCTGATGCCTCGGGTGGGAGAGTGACAGCTTCGGTACTAGGAGTGGATGCAAACATGAAGGTGGCTGACTTGATTGATGCTAGTTTGGGATGTTGGAAAAATCATTTAATTGATTCATGCTTGCTGCCGTTTGATGCTATAAGGATTAAGGCAATTCCTTTGTCTGACTTACCACAATTAATCTAATGTATTGGGCTGTAGAAAGGAGTGGAATTTATTTGGTAAAATCTGGGTACCGTGCTTTATGTGATGAAGCAAGGAGTGGGGAAGCATCAAGTTCAAATTTGGGGTTGGTAGCTGGGTTTTGGACGAATATATGGAAGCTGGGGGTGTCGAGGAAAGTTAAACATTCTCTTTGGAGAGCTTGTACAAATAGCTTGCCAACGAAAATTAATCTGTTGAAGCGGAGAGTTTTGAGTGATCCGGTCTGTCACCTGTGTGGCCGAGTTAATGAAGACAAGCTCCATGCATTGTGGGGATGTGAGGCTGTCAAGCAGGTAGGGACTGTGACTTCAACTGTGTGAATCAATTTGAAGCGGCACAAGGATCATTTCAGGACTTGGTAGCGAAGGTCCTGTCAAAACCGAGAACGCGCGAAGTTTTTTCAACAGCAGTGTGGTTTGTATGGGCACACAGAAACAAGTCGAGACTGAATGAAAAAACATTGCCACTCAACGGCATTAGAGATGCAGTAGGTAACTTTCTACAACTGTTTCGCTCCTGTCATGAACCACCTGTTAGTAACAAGATGATGAGGCGACACAAATGGACACCTCTAAACCCAGGTGATTACAAAGTTAACTTTCATGGCGCCATGTTTAACAAAAGTGATGACGCAGGTGCGGGCATTGTGGTACGTGACTCAAGAGGATTAGTTGTGGGGCAATGGCGGCTGTGGAGTGTTTAGAGTTGTTGGCAATAAGGCACGCGGTGATTTTTGCAAACACAATTGGGTTACAACAGTCCCACTTTGAAGGTGATTTGGAAAAAGTCATCAAAGGGCTGTTGGGGGTGGTATGCAATTCTCATCTCTTGGGCATTTGTTTAGAGACATTTTATTTCATGTTAGCTCCATGCGAAGTTTTTCTTTCGCTCATGTTGTAAGGCAAAGTAATGCGGTAGTACATGTTTTAGCCCAAAGAGCAAGATTATCTTTTTCTTTTTTTGCCTGGATGGATTCAATTCTGTCAGATATTGACGATTTTGTAAGTGCTGATATCCACATTGTGGACTAATAATAAAACAAGTACGTTGTCTTTTCTCTAAAAAGAAAAGGCGGTCATTTTTTATTTTTTATTTGGTTTTGTATTGGTTTTTTGTTTTCCTTTTTCAATTTTCTTTCTCTTTCCAAAATCATCTATAAGCATCATATTTCTCTATAAAAGAAAGGAGATAGGATTACTTTGAATAAATTCCTATATATTTCATTATGAGGGTTTCAATTTATGCTCCATTAAATCAAATTATCATATATTTCTATTAGGCCTGTCCACAGGTCGGTCTGGGTCGGGTTGTGCCCAACTCAAAACCGACCCGACCAGATCGGATGGCCAAAATTTCAATCCACCACCGACCGGAGGGTTGATTGGATTGGGCGGATCTAACGTTCAATGGATGGCGGTCGGTTCGGTCGGAGTTGGAGATCTCAAAATCAGCCAAAATCAATGATATTTTCATTGGATTTTCGATGGGTTATCGCCGAATTGGCAAAATCTCACCAGATTCGGTGAGATCTCGCCAAATCTGATGGAGATTCCATGGATCTAGCTGAGATCTTACTAGAAATGGCTGAGATTTCGCTGGAAATGGCTGAGATCTCGTTGGATCTAAAAAATGCGCTGGAAATTTCTCTTTTGATCGGTTCAGTCGGGTTTCTTTGGTTTTGGGGAGAAAACCCACCAACCGACCTGTGATTTTCAGATTCTAGAGGCGGAGACCCGCCGCCGACCGTCACTAGCGTCAGGTCGGCTAGTTCTCGAGCCGAGTCGGATGGGTTGGCCGGGTGGATCGAGTATCAGTTGCTGTTGGACACCCTTAATTTCTATTTTTCCTTATAAAGTAGATGAAATTTAGAATTAAATAATTATATACATTTCATATTGTAGTTGGTAAAGTATAAAATGGAATGTTAAGAAGGGTCGACTTTACCATTACACCTATTAGGCAGTTGCCTAAGTCCCCAAATTTTAACTAATACCAATATTTTTATACCTATAAGAGTATTATTAGACCTCAAATATTAGCCAGTAGATTAAAAAAAAAAAAAAGAAATGCAATAGACTCAAGATACAAAATGTTACAAAAATTTAATAACATTTCCAAATTAATATGCCAACTCACACATGGGCTAACTACAATCTCTATTTTTTTTTTTTTTTTTGCTATGCTAATTTAGGAATGTTATGAAACTGTTGTATCCCTAGTATTACTAAAAAAAACTGTTTAGAGTACTTCTACATCCACAACATTTTAACAAAATATCCCAAGTGGGTAGTCTGTTATTAAAAGGTAAAAAAGTGATGTTAGTGGTATGCCCAAATTAGAACCAATAATAGATTATCACATAAGATTTGTTGTGAAGTTATTATGAAAAGGTTGTGAATGTAGTATTACTCAATTTTTCATCAAAGACAGAGAAAGGGAAGGGGGGGGGGGGGGGGGAATTAGGGAAGTATAGCTAGACCACAATCCACTCATTTCTTTACTAACAAAAAAAATTATGATGAAAGACAATATAATAATAATAAAGGGATAAAAATGAACAAATTCTTAAAAAAAAGAAGAAGTTATAATAAACAAATTTAGATGAACAATTCACACATGAACAAGAAATTTATTAAATAAAACTTTTTCTTTTCGTCTGAGCAAATTAGAAGAATAGATTTTATGTAAAAAAATATTATTTACTTAAATATAAATATATAAAAAACTTCAATTTAAACATCACCTTAGCCTCCAAAATCACTTGAGCCACCACCCTTGTGTTAAGAGTAAGACGAAGGATTTCTATTCAATACTTTCACGATCATAATGGTATTTCATAAAATTATAGCATGACTACTATTTTTGAATTCATAATCATAAGAAAAAATGAAAAAGAAAAATAAGAAATAAGAAGGAATTTGTGGTCTATAAGATGTCTTACCATCTTATTATATCTTTTCCTAATAAGTAATAACCACGAAATAAGAAAGTAAACCAAGAGAAATATATATATATATATATATTTTTTTTTTTTGAGGAAAAGATAAGTAATTTTATTGCGGTAAATTATATTGGAATACACTATCTAAAGTGGTAGATCTTCTAACCACATGTCAAGAAGTGAGTCTTCTTTATCTTTGTATATATCCACTCAATCATTTACAAAAATAATTATCCTAAACTTAAAGTTAAATAATATATCTCACATGCCTCAATAATGTCAAATTTTACTAATCAAATATATTGACTTTCATATCAAAAATGAAATCTATTAACTTTAATTCTTCTTAAAAAATCTGATAAATTTAATAACCACAAAATTATAAAGAAAAAGAAAAACTTTAACATGCATAAAATCATTGTTTCCATTATTATTATTTATTAATACCAAGTAGTTAAAGGCCAATACAAAAACACCTTTTATTGCAAGTGAATATATTCACCTAAGTTTCTTTTGCTCTAAGCTTAAGAAGTCCATTTCTCAACATTGAGAGACGTACAACTTTTGCCAAAAGCCTTGTAATTCACCGATATGGCACATTTTAGTGCTTTTTACGGATATATTCAAGATTCAAAATTTTCACCATTTTTTCACTTGTCACGTTAAGCCTTTGCTATAGGATGTTATAGACTTGAAACCATTGGTTGTGACTTAGTTGTGAGTCCAAGTACAAACCAAGACTCTCTCTCTCTCTCTCTCTCTCGCTCTCTCTCTCTCTCTCATTTTTTGTGTGTACATGGCAAAGAATATTTTTATTGGAATGGGGTAGATTAGAGATAACATTTAAGTTTGGGATAATCCATTTTCAGAAGTAATTAAATAGATTTTGAACAGAGATAAAAAGAAAAGTATAGTGATCAAAGTATGAGTAACTATTAGGTACTCCAAAGTATGATGCATGATGTGGTGTTCCTTTCTTTTAGATTCATGATGGATCCTATTAATTAAGTTTACTGTGGACTAAATATGTACTTTACCCTTAAATTATATATGAGCCAAGCACTATTGGACAATTGTAAAGTTTCTCCCTACAAGTGTGTAAGATCATCTACTCAAACAAAAAAAAATTGTAAGATATTATTAAGGTGGATTTCAGTTAATTCAACTTGTAAGATTTATAATTTCCTAACATTAATTTTATGAGATGTTGAATTATGTACTTTTACTCATTTTCCTTCACATTGCTCTTTCATCTTTTAAATCTTGAATGCCATTCAATAGACAATACTCCCTTAACCCCCTCCCCCAACTCATCCCTCTCCCTCCTTCATTTTCAAATGTCAGTACCCACATATTTGGTGTTGTGTCAATTGTTGCCCAATACACCCAATCTTGACTTACTAAACCCATTAACAAATAACAATGGAGAAAGATTTTAGGATGTTACTTCACAGTTCACATAATATCCACACTTTTCACATAATGTGTCCACATTTCAAAGTAATGTCCACACTCTACACATAATATAAAAGAGTGTGGATAATGTTCGATGTGGGGGAAAAAAGAGCCCTTAATAATGCCAATACCTTGACAGAAACCATCCTCTTGAACCTCTAGTTATGATTTTATGGCCCATTTGGACTAGCCGAAATCAATGGTTGGTGCTCAAGATCGATTTACTGAGTTCGTGAATGCTAATTCAATGGTTGTGCTCCTTGTGTAGTTCGGACTCATCAACCAAGGCCATGGGGCTGTTGGATTCCGCCTCCAAATGACACTTTTAAGATTAATTTTGTTGTGGCAATTTTTAAGGATGAAAATCAAGCAAGGATTGGGGCGATTTTATATAGGGATAACAGAGGCTTGGTGATCAGCTCAATGTCTCAGAAGGTTGCCCTCCTAAATTCAGTTGATGATATTGAAGCCATGGTTGCTGCGAAGGCTCTTGAATTCTCTATGGATTTAGGAATCTCAAAGGCAATGTTAGAGGCGACTCGATGGTTATTATTAATTCTTTGCATTGATGTTTGGTGCGAACCTTTGACATTGATCACACTTCCTAACATATTCTTGTGCTTCTTTTTGCATGCCTGGCCACCAATACCCCTGGGTAATTACTCGGTGAGATAGAGACCTTCCTCTAGTGTGACTCCCACAAATCCCTTCACGTAGTTCTTCTAGAAGTGCCTTTGAGGCTCCGGGGTGTCTACAAAGCAGATATGGCCCAGAGAAAGAGCGTTTGTATAACTTTTTATCTTCGGACAACCAAAACTGAGGAGCTTTTCCGCATATCTTTTCAGCTTCTAATTTGTCCTCGAGCAGTATATCCTTTTCAAGGAATAACAATATAAGATCCATTCAACTACGCCCCAAATTGATTTGATTAACCTGAAGCGAGTCCCTCGTTACTGAGGTAGGTGCGTTTAAGTCTTCAACGATTATCACTCGGGGCAAGTTTTGTGCTGAAGAGGTAGCAAGGGTAGCTAAAGAATCTGCATGGGCATTTCTGCTCCTAGGGACATGGGTTACTTCAAAAAATTCAAAATTTACTTGCATACGCCTAACCTGGCCCAAGTACTCCTGCATTCTTGTGTCTTTAGCTTCCATCTCCCTTCTAACCTAGCCCACAACCAGTCTTGAGTCCGAGAAAATCTCCACTGTTTTTTCACCTAGTTTCTTGACCATCGCCATCCCCATTAATAAAGCTTCATACTTTACTTCATTGTTAGTAGCTGAGACTCCCAACCTCAAAGACTTCTCGATAGTGACATTTTCAGGAGATATTATAACTAGCCCCACTCCTGACCCTCGCTGGTTTGCTGCTCCATCCACATACACTTTCCAGGATGAGGCATGTTACACGGAGATAAGGCCAACTGATTTTTCATCCATGCCATGTGGGCTTGCTTCTATTTCTTCTTTAGGGCCTTCAGCAAATTCGGCTACTAGGTCGGTAAGAACTTGACCATTTACAGAGGTACGAGGCATATACTTAATATCAAAAGCCCCTAAAATTGTGCCCCACTGAGCAATCCTGCCAGTGTAGTCTGCACTCCGAAGTATCGCTTTGAGCGGATACTGAGTTAGGACGACCACAATGTATGCCTGGAAATAATGGGGAAGTTTCTTTGTAGCGTGCACCACTGCCAAAATGGTCTTTTCTAATGGCAGATAACGTACCTCAGCCTCATGAAGTGACTTGCTCACGTAGTAGATTGGTCATTGTATGCCATTATCTACTCGTATCTGAACAAAACTGATCGCATAGGTAGCTATCGCCAAGTAGGAAAAAAGGACTTCATCCACCTTAGGACTAGACATAATGGGTGGCCGAGATAGATATTCTTTAAGCTGCTGAAATGCCAGAGCGCACTCCTCGGTCCATTCAAACCCTTTCCACTTGTGGAGTAAAAGGAAAAAAGGTCTGCACCTATCCGCCGACTTGGATATGAATCTATTCAAAGCAGTGGTCATCCCAGTCAACCTCTGGACCTCCTTGGGATTCTGAGGTGGTTGCAAGCTACTTATGGCTCTAATTTGGTCGGGGTTCAGTTCAATTCCTTGGTGAGTCACCATGTAGCCCAAAAACTTCCCTGAACTTACCTCAAATGAGCACTTAGATGCATTCAATCATAGTCTATGCTTCCTTAAAATCTCAAAAATGTTGGTGAGGTCTGTCACATGCTCGGTCACTGCCCTACTTTTCACCACCATATCATCAATATAGACTTCGATGCTTCTACCCAACTGTGGCTCAAACATCTTCGTCATCATCCGTTGGTAAGTAGACCCTGCATTTTTCAAACCAAAAGGCATTACCTTGTAGTGATAATTTCTAATGGGAGTGAGAAAAGCGGTTTTTTCTTGATCATCCAATGCCAGTGGGATCTGATGATAGCCCTGAAAGGCATCTAGGAAGCTCAGCCGTGGCCTACTGTTGCATCCATTAGCTGATCTATACGGGGAATAGGGAAAGGGTCTTTTGGACAAGCTTTATTAAAGTTCGTGAAATCAACACACACGCGCCATTTTCCATTTTTACCACAACCGTATTAGCCAACCATTGATGGTAAAACACCTCTTTGATAGCCCTTGCCTGTTTGAGCTTGGTCACCTCGTCTCTGATAGCCTCGACATGTACTTTGGACGGACGCTGAGGTAGCTGTTTCTTCGGAATAATAGAGGGATTGACATTCAAATGATGACAAATGAAGTCTGGATCCACCCCTGGGGCTTCGTAGGCATTCCATGCAAACACATTAATGTTCTTCCTAAGGACCTCAACCAATTGCTCATTCTCCAACAAAGGCAACTGTGCTCCAACTTGAAAGTACTTATCTGGATCATCTCCAACACTCACCCTCTCCAAATTCTCATACTCTGCTTCATCGGCGGATGTGCTGAAGAGGGTTGCCGGAGTATTTGATTGCTATAAGTCATTCTCGGCCGTGGCTGAAGTATCTGTCTCTGGCCGATGTTGAATGGCCGTTATCAGGCATTGCCTGGCCATGGCTTGATTTCCCAATATTCCTAACATCTGGCCTCTTGATGGATATTTCACCTTTTGATAAAGAGTATAAGAAACAGCCCCTAAGGTATGCAGTTAGGGCCTACCTAAAATAGCCGTATACGGAGAAAAAACATCTACCACAATGAAATCCACCTCCACCACATCTGAGCCAGTCTGCATAGGTAATCTAATCATACCCATTGGAATGACCGATCTACCTTCAAAACTCACCAACGAGGAGCTATAGGCTGTTAGATCCTAGGGTCTCAAATTCAGCCCCCTAAACAAGTTAGGATACATCACCTCAGCTGCGCTCTCCTCATTAACCATCACCCTTCTCACATCATACCCCCCGATCCTAAGTGTAACCACCAAAGCATCATTATGTGGTTGTATGGTTCCTCTCTTGTCTTCATCTGAAAAGCCCAACACTAGTGAGGTGTCCAGCTTGGCTCTCTTCGGCATTGAACTGGAGCCTTCATCCAAACAATGAGACAGAGGGGCAAGACCCGGTTCTTCCTGGGGCGGAAAATATAACGTTTATCGTGCCTAAGGGGGGTCCTGAAGAAGCATCTCCTCAAAATGTCGAACCTGCTTGACTTCCTCGGCCACTGGAATGATGCAGAAGCTGGGTCAATTTCCCTTCTGGGACCAGCTGATCCAAATGGTCCCACAAATTTTTGCAATCTTCAGTAGTATGTCCATGATCCTGGTGATATTGGCAATAAAGGTTTTGATTATGTTTCTTAGGATCCCCTGCCATCCTATTGGGCCATCTGAAAAATGGCTTGTTTTTTTTATCTTCTCCAGAACCCGTTGTACTAGTTCTCGGAACACGGCGTTAACCACCTGGGAATTAGTAGATCCTGGTTGCCCCCCAAAGTCCTTCTGAGGTCAGTTATTGTTGTACCGGTCTGACCTGAAATCCCTTATCTCTTGAGGGATTACCTTGGACTTTCCTTTACCCTGTATTTGATCCTCCTCTACTCTTCTATATTTGTCAATCTGATCCATAAGCTGACGCATGTTGGTAATAGGTTTACCAGTCAGAGATTTCCTCAGACCATGCTCGGTTGGAAGGCTAGCCTTAAAAGTATTAATAGCCACATCATCATAGGCTCCATCTACTTCGTTGAACATTTCCTAGTATCTATCAGAATAGGCCTTCAGGGTTTCCCCCTCCCGCATAGACATGGATAATAATGATCCCAAAGGCTGAGAAACCCTCCTACAAATGATAAAGTGGGCACCAAAAGCTTGGGTGAGCTTCTCAAAGGAGCCAATGGAATTCGCTCTTAGCCCGTTGAAGCATCTCATCGCCACTGGACCCAGGTTAGATAGGAAGACCTTACACATCAAGGCCTCATCCTTAGCATGAACAGCCATTCTCTGACTGAAATGGCTAACATGTTCCACTGGATCTGTATGACCATTATAAATGGTGAACGCGGGCTAATGGAATCGTTGAGGAAGATCTGCATCCTCAATACGTCGCGTGAAGGGCGACTTGGAAACTTGACTCAAAGCTTTGTTCATGGCGTCATTCCCTAGACCTTTGCGAGGCGGACTCTATACTCCCGCCTACGGTGGTATTCCTCATCATAGGAAAAAGATTCACTGGGCGGAGTTCTTGACCTTTGCCTATAACAAGTGTCATCTGACTCCTCAGAAGATTGCCTGGAGTTGTGAGACCTACGCCTTTGTCGCTCGTGTCGCAATTCCCTTTTCAATTTGTTAATCTCACGTTGCATGTCCCTATTGTTCTTTACATGGGAAATACGGCTTTTCCCCCGAGAATGACTTCCATCAGTGTGGGAGGTTCGCACGCTTCCCTTACGATCCTTTCCTTGTTCAAGGACTACCAACGGATTACCATGCTGAGACCCCCTGGACTCTGCCTGGTGTGGATTAACATCCATCTGCTGTGGGTCCACCACTGGCTGTTGCAGTGCTCCCCTTTCTATCACAACCACTGCATTTGCCTTTCCCTACAAATAGATCAAGCGCTTCCTATAGACGGCGCCAATTGTAGGGACTTAAATTAGATCGGACCCAGAATAGGAATGGGTTTCTAACCCAACAAGCCCAAACAATAAATTTTTAGAGAGTGGGTAGAAGAACTATTTCCATTCGACAGAAAAGGTTATGATCATTGTGCAGCAAAGGATGCTTCAAACTCATCAAATGATCAAAACTCTCCTTGGCTAGGTCTTAGGGGATATCTTTTTAGGTTCTATCTCCTTTTTTCTTTTCTTTTTTTTTTTTCTCTCCTTTTAATGTCATCCATTTTCAAGTTATATACCATGTTCCTCACCCCATTCTCACCGTACACATGTAGGTTCTATTTTGAGAACTCCTTTTTGTCCCATCCAACACCTCCCGAAACCTTTGCTCAGTAGCCATAAGGCTGCTTGGTTACTGTTCAGGTATCACCTCCACATTAATGCGGCCAGAGAGTTAGTTGGGAAGCATTTAATGTGGAGGTAGCAGGTTTAGAAGATATTTGTTATCTCTCCCAGTTCCTCCTTTATTCTATATTCACTTTCCAGTTTTAATACAACTTTGCGGAGTACCTTGAATAGTGAGATAGTTACATCCACCTCGGACTATGGTATCCAAGGTGGATCTTATCATCGGACGTGTTTTGGGCCACTATATATGACTTCCATCCCTTTTTCTTATACTACTCCCACAATATCTTTCTTTAACCATCCTCGGCCAAGCGAATGTCCTCGGACTGGGCCATTGGGCCACAAGCCCATTTTCTACGATTTCCACATCATCTTTTTGGATAACCGGCCCCACAAATACTTTTTCAAAACAAAAAAATATGTCCTCTTTTTTTTCCCTTTTTTAAAAATGGTAAAAATATCACTAGTTAAGTCAAAAGGCCTTGTATTTCCAATAGACACCAAAATTTCAAAGTTATGACACCTCAATAACAAACACAATAAACAGACAAAACTATTTCACTAAGTCCAAACTTTAACAATTAAAAAATATATATTCAATTTTCAGCATTCAAATTTTTTCTTTTAAAAGTTAAAATACCTTAATTAACTCAGATAATACCAAAACAACGTTGCTTCTAGAGTAATGGAAAAAAATCTTAAAAATTTATTACAAAAAACTGGTTCTACAATTGCATTTTTGTCCCATCGGTTTTGAAAACCGCCACTATAAGAGACCTAAAACAACACTTTTAGAAACTGCCACAATAATTTGACCTCTAATAGCAGTTTAAAACCGGCGCTTTTCAAACCGCTGCTATAGATACCCTACTGTGGTACTTCAAGAAACTGCCGCAATAGGCAGAGTTGTTACAATAGTTTCCAACTACTACTATAGGTTTGAATTTTTTAATTTTGTACTTTAAATGACCTATTATTGCGGTTTTAGAATTGTCGCTATAGGTTTGCTCATATTGAGGACCTATTACAATAGTTTAAAAATTGCCGCTATAGGTTTGAAATTAATATTTTTATTTATTTTTATTTGTGTATTTTAAATAACCTATTATGGCAGTTTTAGAACTACCACTATAGGTTTGCTTATAATGAAGACCTATTACAATGGTTTTAAAATTGCCGCTAGGTTTTACATTAAGAACTCTTTATCTTCTTTAAAATGACATATTATGGGGGTTTTAAAATTACCACTATAGTGTTGCAAAATTAAGAATTTTTTTAAATGACCTATTTCGGTGATTTTAGAACGGCCGCTATAGGTTTTAACATATCCCATAATTTAACGACCAATTGAAGCAGTTTCAAACTGCCATAATAGATCTTTACAATGTAAAAACCTATTGCAATGGTTTTAAAATTGCTAGAGCAGGTGTTTGATAGTAATAAAACATTAAGTTAAGGCTTTATCCTTTTTTTTTTTGGGTAAAACAAGCTAGGGTGTTGACATTATAAGTTAGCCGCCTCACTCTTTCTCTCTCCCTCACCTTCGGTTCTTTCTCTCCCACGTTGTTCTCTCTCCCTACCTCACATTGTAGCTCTGCCATGCCCCACTTCCCTTACCTCGCCATCACTGTGCCTAACCCCCTTGTCATCTATTCTCTCTCTCCCCCTCACCTCTTGACTCGCCTCTCCCCTCACTCTTCTTTACCTCAGCTTTCCTCTCTCTCACCCTTTACCTTGCACCTTCGCCACTGCTCCACCCGTATGTTTTAAAAACAGGACCGGACTTGTCGGTCTGACTAGTTGAATCAAGAACCTAAGGCCAGTCCGGTCTTAAGAAAGGCCTAAAATCGGGGTTAAACTAGTCAAAACTAGTGAAAACCGGTCAAAACTCAGAACTGGAGGCAAATTCGGTTTTGCCTCTGATTCGTTTTTAAAGCCATGCTCTACCCTCCTCAAATAGGTGTGGTTTTCATGCCCGAATTTTTCAATGAACCGTAAAAAGGAGAGGTTTAAGGTTTTTCATGTTGGACTAGGGTCAAACTGAGGTCGAACCGTAATGACATCATAATTGATTTAATAATTCTTTAAAATATAAATAAATATATTAAATTAGTACAAATAAAAAAATTAATTAACATAGTCTCCAAATAAATATGAGGTCTATCTTTCAAATATATTTTCCATAAAATCATAATTTTTATAAGACAAATAAAAATATTAAATCTTAAGCAAACCTAATAAACAAACAAACATATAAGTATACAACAATATTGTCATTGATATACTTGGTATAAAACCACTATTGAAGTAGAGATTAAATTGGGTCCGGAGCTGGCGTGAAATTAGTGTTTTACACTAGCCAATGAAACCACGCCACGTCACTATTTCAGTAAAAGCCAAAGACACCTTACCGCAAACAATAACAGTCCTATTAAATCCTAAATAATCACAAACGCTCATCAAACCAAATTGAAAAATCAGTGTTTCAAAACAAATTGAAAGATCTCCTTTGCTTCCTCTTGCTCGAACCTCTACCCCACCACATACTGAAGCACGCTGCCACACAAATCGTCGGATTTGTTATTGGAGCTTGTAAACATGTTGGAGCCACCGTGAGCATGGTTTCATGATTCAAAGGTTTGTTTTTCATGATTTTCCCTTTTTCCCAGTTTGGATTTTGAATTATTGATGGGTTTGGATTTTTTTTGGGATGTTAATAACTTGATTTGTTATGGGTTTTTCTGTATTTTGGTATCTTGATGGGTTTTGATTGGATTCCTAAGTCTTAGGGCTCGACCAATAAACGAATCTGATTATGGTTCTTCAATGATAGGAAGGAGGATTGGTATTTTTTGATAGATGCATAGAGGAGGCTATTACCTAACTACCTTAATAAAATTTAGAATGATGTTACTTCTTGTATGACAGAAGTTTTGACTATTGAGTAATGTGGGAAAAGAGAAATCAATATGAAATCTAAAAATTTTATTTTTCCAATGGTGCAATGTATGGAAACCAAGAACAAGAAGATTCGGTTATATCTTCTCTTGTGTGGCTACATATGTTTTAATTTCAATTGGTGATGTGGAGTCGGTGTCATAGGTCCCAAATTGTTTTAATCAAGATATGGGCAATCCAATAATTTGACAAGTTTGTTCTTTTGTTCTTCCCTAATAGGATTTTTATTTATGAAAAAATGAAAAACTAATTTGAAATGGCCAAGTTGTGAGTTCTTGATGTACATTAGTTAGCCATATAGGTTGATTAAGTCTATTAAGTACTGTATGAATCGTTATCAAGCACCCAAATGGGAAGTTTTAGTTTTGAAGGTAGATGACCATTGACCTACGGCGCAGTTGTCATCCTAGATGATGTATATCAGCCTATTAAGTATTGTATGAATCTTTATCAAGCACCAAAATGGGAAGTTTTAGTTTTGAAGGCAGATGACCATTGACCTACGCTACAGTTGTCATCCTGGATGATGTATATAATTATGTAATCTCATGTTCATGCTAATAGTACCTTTATATTACTATATGAATCATTATCAATAACCCAAATAGGAAGTTTTAGTTTTAAAGGTAGATGACCATTGAGCTATGCTGTAGTTGTCATGCTAGATGTTGTATATAATTATGTAATCTCATGTTCATGCTAATAATACCTTTCTTTTGATAATCTCTTTTATAGCCAATTATTACACTTGAGGTGTTATAACTATTTAAGATGGATCTAGGTCAAAATCTATGAAAAAGCCAATATGAAGCATGTGTTTTGAAACTTAGTTTTTGCGAATCATTATATATTTATGCTATCTTATTTGTTGTGTATGGCTCTTCTATGGTAGGTTAATGCTCAAGTCCATGGCATAAGGTGTAGGAGATGATTGTCATTTAGCATAGATTATGCACAATTTTCTGCTTGCCTAAATTGAATTTGTGTGTGTGTGTGTGTGTGTGTGTGTGTGTGTGTGTGCGTGCG
This sequence comes from Quercus suber, assembly GCF_002906115.3. Taxonomy (NCBI): domain Eukaryota; kingdom Viridiplantae; phylum Streptophyta; class Magnoliopsida; order Fagales; family Fagaceae; genus Quercus; species Quercus suber. The sequence continues at coordinate 789,234 of NW_027069509.1, forward strand.
TGCGTGTTGGTACTTTTAGATAGTAGACATGGCAAAATTCCAACCCAAATCTGAAGAAAAATACCTGAGTCAAACATAAATTTTATATTTTTTTTTTAACTTGAAGTAAAAACAGGTTGACGTGTGACCCAGCCCATATTTGAAACAATAGACATGTATGGTAAACATTCATTAGTGTAAAAGGAGTGAAGCCTAAGTATATCAATGAAATTAACATAAATTATAGATGCTTAGGCCTATTTTTAATAGTCCATAGCAAAACTAAACAGTTTTTCAAAGTGACATATGATATTTTTTGGACTGTATGTTGCTTAACAATGACATGATATTCATAAATGAGAGTATGTATAAATAAGTAAACAATCAAACTTTGATGTATATTCCCAATTGAAATAGAGTACCAACCACAATATATCCAAAATTAACATAAGTATTAGATTATTTTTCAAGATATTAGAATATGAAGTTTGTTTTTGATAAGACAAAATTATGGCACACAAAGGCACCCCATGCTTAACCCGTCAGCTTTACTCAGAATGGAGCCTATAGCTCATGCTGACGGGCTAAGTTATAAAGGAGGCTGAAGACCCTGAAGCTGATAGACCATAATAGGCTATCATGGAAGGAGGTCCACGAAGAACCCGAAAGGGCTGATTCCGTTATGAGGCTGACGACCCTTCCTGACTGAAGGGAATAAGACAAACTGACGGTCTTAAAGCCGACGGGTCTAATAAAACCATGACTTGGCCACCACGCATGAATAATAAAGAGATGACTTGTATTCCACGTTCAATGTTAGAGTCCTATAAGGAAAGGATTCCGAAATCTACACTCATAAGGACTCCTATAAGGAAAAGACTTCTACTCCAAGAAAGAAAAGTCAACCTTCCACTACTATAAAAGCCCCAATACCTTCACAAATCAAGGTATGCATAATTAACCCCTTTCTATCACTTTAGAGTTGAAAGAAGTTCTAATTTGACATTCGGAGGGTACTTGGCCGGCATCACACCAGTGCTTTCTGTTAGGTCTTCTCTTTTCTTTGTGCAAGTGTCGTTTCAAGTGTGCAAGCATCATGTGACTCACTGGTGAGATTTTCAGCATCATCAGTTGGCGCTGTCTGTGGGAAAGCATTTTTAGGACTTGTAAGCTATATTATCGCTTCCTGGACAAAGAGTTGCATGGTACTTACTCGCTCAATGGCGACCACGAACAGCATTCAAGGAGACGGACCATGTTCAATCGCACTTGAGAGACAGGTGCAAACTCTCACTGTAGCTGTGGAACGCCTCACTAAGCAAAACAACGATCTAGAGGAACAGTTACGCAAAAAAAATGCAGGTCATGGTACTCAAGAGCAGGACCAAGAAGGCACCAATGCTGATAGCTAGAAGAGAACGAGAAGGGCCGGAAGGCAGTAATGCTCCAAGTAGACCGGAGCGCCAAAATTTGAGCATGCCATCCCTCACGAATGCAATTCAACCACACATCACCACAGAGATACAGACAATAAAGGAACAAATGGAGGCCATGATGAATGCCCTCAAAGGACGGGTATCCAGCGACCTTGACGATCTGGTAAATTGCACTGACTTGTCGTTCACTACAGCTGTCAATTCCTTCCCCTTACCACATAAATTTCGCATGCTGCATATAGACAATTACGATGGAGTGAAGGATCCTCTGGATCACCTGGAGACCTTCAAGATTCTAATGGCACCTTCAGGGGGTAGCAAATGAAATCATGTGTAGGGCCTTCCCTATAACGTTGAAGGGCCCTACTAGGGTATGGTTTAGCTAACTGACGCCAAACTCCATCAGCACTTTCAAGGAGCTAAGCGTTCAGTTCATTACATACTTTATTAGGGGACACAATAAGAAGTTCACGGCGTGCTTAATGAGCATCAGGCAACGGGAGGATCAGACGCTGAGATCCTACATAACGCGCTTCAATAAGGAAGCACTCTCGATCGTCGAAGTCGACGATAAAATACTCGTAGCAGCCTTCACCAATGGGTTGCGAAAGGGTAAGTTTTTGTTCTTACTATACAAAAATGACCCGAAGACCATGTCGGAAGTACTCTACAGGGCCACCAAGTACATGAATGCTGAAGACGCGTTGTAGGCTCAGGAGGAAAAGCCAAGAAAAAGGGAGAGGCAGGAAGATGCATGACAAGACCAAGGGCGGAAGAAGCCGAGGACGGGAGACCGAAGGGACGAAAGGCGTTCCAAGCCCCCGGGGGGAAGGTTCACAAGTTTCGCCCTGCTAACCACCCTGATAGATCAAGTCCTAATGCAAATCAAGGACGAAGGGGCTCTGACCTTTCCCAAAAAGCTGAAGGGAGATCCTAGCAAGCGTTCTAGAGATAAATATTGCCACTTCCACCGAGACCACGTTCATGACGCAGCCGATTGTTACGATTTAAAGCAGCAAATTGAGGCCCTCATAAGACAAGAGAAATTGCAGAAGTTTGTAAGAAAGGAAAGAACAATCCACAGCCTTAAGAGCAGCAACCCCGATGGGATAATGACCGTCAAAGGCCTCCCATCAACGATATAAGGATGATTGTAGGAGGAACGACTACAGGGTCATCAAAAAAGGCTCAGAAGACGTACCTTAGGATGGTCTAGAACGTCCAGCTAATGGGCTCGGTACCAAAAATAACACGAAGAGAAGGCCCTATCATCAGGTTCTCGGAAGAAGATGTGCAATGTCTTCACCACCTGCATGACGATGTGCCAGTCGTTAGCCTACAAGTAGGGGACTACAACGTGCACCGGGTACTGGTCGACAATGGAAGCTCGGCAGGTATCCTGTACTACCTGGCGTTCTAGCAAATGAGAATTGGCAGAGAACAACTAATTCCGACGAACACCCCGCTCGTCGGTTTTGGGGGAATAAGGATATTTCCTTTGGGTGCGATTACATTGTTTGTAACAGTAGGCGACTATCCTCAGCAGATCACCAAGGACATGACGTTCCTCGTGGTCAACTGCTTACAATGCTATCTTAGGGCGACCCACCCTCAATTCATGGAAGGTAGCGGCCTCAACTTATCATTTAATGATTAAATTCCCTACCGACTATGGAGTAGGAGAACTACGCAGAGATCAAATGGCCTCTCATGAGTGTTACGTGGCTATGATGGAAATGGATGACCACCTCGAGGCCATAAGTATAGAAAAGCACCAGAGTACAATGGAGCCCATTGAGCAGCTTGAAGAAATACCTCTTGACGACTCCAAGCCTGATTAGACAACAAAGATTAGAACCCTTGCTGGTCCTGTGGTTCGATAGGCATTTACAGCTTTCCTCAAGAAGAATTGGGACATATTCGCCTGGAGTTATGAGGACATGCCAGGAATAGACCCTTCAGTCATGGTGCATAAGCTGAATGTGTCACCCTCTTTTCCACCCGTCCGACAGAAAAAGTGGGTGTTTGCCCCAGAACGAGATCAAGCCATAGCCAAAGAGGTCCGCAAGTTACAGGAGGCGAACTTTGTTAGGGAAGTCTATTACCCCGATTGGCTAGCAAACGTAGTGATGGTCAAGAAAGCTAGCGGGAAGTGAAGGATGTGCGTGGATTTCATCGACCTAAACAAAGCATGCCCCAAAGACAACTATCCCCTCCCAAGGGTCGACACTCTAGTAGATTCTACAGCTCAACACCAGCTGTTAAGTTTTATGGATGCTTTCTCCGGTTACAACCAAATCCAGATGCACGAAGCCGATCAAGAAAAAACTTCGTTTGTAACCAGTCAAGGCCTCTTCTGTTACAAAGTAATGCCATTTGGTTCGAAAAATATGGGCGCAACATATCAAAGGCTTATGAACAAGATGTTCGCACAGCAGATTAGGAGAAATGTCCAAGTCTACGTAGATGATATGCTGGTAAAAAGCTGAAGGGAGCAAAATCACTAAGAAGACCTCAGAGAAACATTCGACACTCTTTGCTCTTACAACATGAAACTTAATCCAGGAAAGTGCGCCTTCGAGGTAACGGCAGGAAAATTCCTAGGATTCGTGGTGTCACAGAGAGGCATCGAGGCCAACCCGGACAAGATCAGGGCTATAATGGAGATGACGCCACCAAAAAATGTGAAGGAAGTGCAAAGCCTCAATGGCAAGATAGCAGCACTAAATAGGTTTGTATCAAGGGTAACAGACAAGTGCTTGCCCTTCTTTCGCACACTCAAGAGATCTTTTGAGTGGACCATCGAGTGCCAACAAGCATTCGAGGAATTGAAAATTTATCTCTCTTCCCCGCCATTGTTGAGTCCCTCGCAGCCAGGTGAAGAACTTTTTCTCTATCTTGCTGTCTCCCCAGTCGCTGTTAGCTCCGCCTTGATCAAAGAAGAAGAAATAGTGCAAAAGCCTGTGTACTACACCAGCTGGGCACTTCGCGGAGCTGAAGAAAGGTATCCACCACTGGAGAAACTCGCCTTCGCATTAGTTACGGCAATGCGCAAACTCACGCCATACTTTCAAGCCCACACAGTGGTCGTCTTAATCGACAAGCCTTTGCGACGAGTAATGAGCAACCCTGAAGTTGCTGGACGACTGGCACTATAGGCCATAGAATTGAGCGAGTTTGACATCCAATACCACTCGCGAACCACTATTAAAGACAGGTTGTCGTAGATTTCCTAGTTGAGTTCACAAATGGTAAGGACAAGGAGGTAAAAGAGTCTCATTTGTGGAGCATGCAAGTAGATGGATCCTCCAACAGGTAGGCTGGAGGAGCCGGCGTCGTACTACAATCACCTAAAGGAGACACGGTCGAGTGTATGGTCCGCCTTGAGTTCCCACCACCAACAATGAAGCGGAGTACGAAGCTTTGGTGGCAGGGCTTGACCTTGCCCAAGTTGCAGGAGTCGAAAGCGTGATCATCTACTGCGACTCTCAGGTCGTGACCAACTAGATAAATGGGGATTACGAGTGTAAAGGCGAAAGAATGAGGAAGTATCTGGACCAAGCAAGAAGGAGGGTAAGCGAGCTAAAGGCCGCTTTAGCCGCTTTACCCCGTTCATACGAGCGAGCTGACCGCCTAGCCAAAGCCGCTTTAGACGAACATTTGGCCACCCTTGGTAATGTACCCTCCTTTGTTCAGCTCTCTCCGCTTATAAATTCTGTCGATGTACAGGAGCTTGGTTCTGAAAGCAGCTGGACTGCACAATTAATTTTTTACTTGAAGAACGGCGTATTGCCAGATAGAAAGGAAGCTGTAAGAAAACTGAAGGTCCAAGCAGCGAGGTTCGCTATGATAAGAGATGTCTTGTGCAAAAGAGGTTTCTCCCACCCCTACCTAAGATGCTTAGGTCCTGAAGAAGCAGACTACGTCATGAGAGAGGTGCACGAGGGAATCTGCAAAAACCACTCAGGGTCAAGGTCATTAATGCATAAACTAGTATGAACGGGGTACTTTTGGCCAACCATGCAGAAGGATGCCGAGGCTTATGTAAAGACCTACGACAGGTGCCAAAGGTTCAGCAATGTTATCAAACAGCCACTCGAAGAACTTACCCCGATGACGGCACCATGACCGTTCGCTTAATGGGGACTGGATATCGTGGGGCCGTTCCCTATGGTAATATGACAGTTGAAGTTTCTGGTGGTGGGCATCGACTACTTTACAAAGTGGGTGGAAGCTGAAGCTGTGGCCACCCTTACAGAGAAGAACGTACGGAGTTTTGTCTGGCGATGTATCATATGCAGATTTGACATCCTTAGAGTCTTACTCTCGGACAATGGGAAGCAATTTGACACTGACTCCTTCTGAAACTTCTGCTCGCAGTTGGGAATACGGAACCACTACTTATCCCCTGCCCACCCTCAAACTAACAGACAGGTTGAAGTCATAAACCGATCCTTGCTGAAGATTATCAAGACTTGGCTCGAGGGGGCAAAGGGTATATGGACAAAAGAGTTACCGAGCATACTTTGGGCCTACAAGACTACGACAAGGACACCTACAGGAGAGACACCATTCCGACTGACATACGAGAGTGAAGCATTCATCCCAGCCGAAGTCGGTCTTACAAGCTATAGGGTGCACAACCATGACGAAAGGAAAAACGACGAGGCCATGCATCTACAGCTCGATCTGGTGGACGAAGTCAGGGCAGTGGCAGAACAAAGGCTCGCACAATACCAGGACTGCATGTCCAAGCATTACAACTCTCGGGTCAGATACAGAGACTTCCAGGTTGGAGACCTTGTTCTAAGAAAAGTCATAGGCGCGGCAAGAGACCCAACCCAAGGAAAACTTGGCCCAAACTGGGAAGGACCTTACCGAGTCACAACATGGTAGAGGAAGGGCACCTACCATCTGGAGACACTAGATGGACGGAAGTTACCACATCCGTGGAATGCTAAACACTTGCAAAAATACTACCAGTAGAGATGATGACGTGAAGAACAAAACTCCTCCTTTTTTATTCATAGTTTACTCAGATTTATTATTTACTTTGAGTTTTTGCTACAATAAGCCCAAATGGCAGGTTTTATTTTTGGACTACTTTTTATATAAATGCATGGCAATAAGAAGAGTTTATTCAGAACTACTGAAGTTTCTACAAGTTCAAATTCACAAGAAAGTGAACGACCTTAAATCCACAAAAGAGTGGCCAAGTCCACAATATACTTGGCTACAAATCTAATGGTCGAATAAAAGACTGACGAGTTGGTCAAGTCTATAAAATGGACGGCCATAAAGCTGATGGTCTAATAAAAGACTGACGAGTTGGCCAAGTCCATGAAATGGACAGCCATAAAGCTAACGATCTAATAAAAGATTGACGAGTTGGTTAAGTCCATGAAAGGGATAGCCACAAAGCCGACGGTCTAATAAAAGACTGATGAATTGGCTAAGTCCATAAGATGGATGAAGCTATATAGCTGACGGTCTAATAAAAGACGTAAATCCATAATATGGACAAGGCTATAAGGTTGACGGTCCCACATGAGTGACCTTAACTCAAAAAGTAGTAAAATCAATGAATTAAAGTCTACGAAAAAGACAAGTCTAGTGGTCCATAAAATAAAGTCACTAAAAGTGACGGGCTTACCAAAATGACCATCTATTTGAAAAAAATTGTCAAAACTAACGGCTTCATTAGAATACTTAACACAAAAAGTCAAAGTCGACAGTTTTGATCAAGCTGACAGCATCACTAAAATAGACGGGTCCGTAATCATAATTCAGTACCTTTAAATCCCTACAACTAGGCTGACGAACCCAACCTATGACTGGGAAATAGCCTTAGAATCTCCAAAGCAAGAAAAAGAAGCACACGAACAAATGGCCATACATACATAATAAAAAATGACGAAGTGTTAACTATCATAAGCAAAAGTAAACTAACTACAAATAGAAGCCCCAAAAACCAAGGGAGCACTTGAAAACATTGTTTGAAAATGAAACAAAATAAAACTACGGCTGGGAAGAAGGAGTGTCACTTAAAGCCTTTTTACTTCTTTTGTACAGTAGGGTCTTCAGCGTCTAAATCCTCCATAGAAGGATTGGAGGAAGTGACAGGAGGGTTCACAACAAGCTATGCCAAAACAACACCGTCATCTTGAGGAGGATCTCCAAAGTCATCACTTTCAACATTGACTGTGTCATTAGCAGGCGTCGCTGGTGGGAGTCCATCTATAGTAATCCCGGATAGATCCAATTCAGGGAAGGCCGATGCGACTTGCTTCAGGCAATCATTGAACCCAACATCGTAGTATCCACCATAGGAATTGATAAAGGAATCTGACGCCTTGAACTCTTCGACCGCGTTAGCCCCTACCGTCTCTACCACCTTACGAAGGGTCATCAGCTCTTGTTCTAACTTCTCATGCTGACAACCTGCCTCTTCTAACTTCTGCTTCATCCCTTTTAGCTCAACGTTTAGTAGATGGATGGCCTCCTTATACTACGCTTGCTGGTTTAACATATTAGCATTATGTTTGCAGACGTAAGTGACGACACCCTCCTGGGCCACACATTGGTCCTGGAGTGCTTTTACGCGTACCAAAGCCTAAGAAGGACACAACCGTCAGTCAAATAAGCGAAAAGAAAATGAGAAAAATCTGGGTGGGAAAGACAACTTACCCGTGTTAGGTCGAAAATGGTTGACGCCCCCAAATCCTCCGTCCCTATCTGAGCACAAGGGTCTATGTCCGTAGGTTTTATAAATGATTCTACCTCCTCGACAGCATAGTCCTATGCATCAATAGGCAATGGGGCCCTTCCAAGACAGGGCTGGTAGAAGTCATCACCCCTTTTCCAACCCCATGGCTTGACTTGGGGGTTGACTTCTCTGAGGACTCATTCCCAGAAGTGACAGTTGCCTTTTTAAGCGGACGGTTATCCTTCCCGTCGGTCTTCCTCTTTGGTGTGCCTTTGGTGACGTATTTGGGAGCCGACGAAGATGCTAACTCCCTTTTTGCCCTTTTCTCTTCCTTTTGACGGGCAGCAGCAGCCCTTATCCGTTGCTTGGCTGACTCCATTTCTACAAAGATACCAGATACATATGAGAAGAATTAATGGTGAAAGCTGAAGTGACAGGACTTTAGGAAGAAATTACTCATGACGGCGAGAAAAATCTTCCAACTTGCGAGCTTCAGACATTGGTTCAGGACCCCCGCAGTACGCGTGAAGAGTGTCAAGAGTAATTAAATCTCGACACGATCCCTCCTCTAAGGGAATCTCTAGAACCCAACGAATAAAATCCTCCTGCTCTTCAGTTATGAAAGGACGAGCATTGGCTGATAAAGAAAAAGTAGACAACATTAAAACACTTGAAAAGGCAGATGGGCAAATACATGTAAAAATCGACGAGGGTAAAAGCTAACGGATAAAACCTGAATCCTTGACAAAAGCCTAGGTATTGTCAAAATAACCATCGGGCATCGTCTCCCACTCTTCCTGACGACACACACAGTCCGTCCCTTTAACAAAAAAGTATCTACCTTTCCAATTTCTATTTGAATCTGGCATCTCAGACACTAATCTTAATTCCCTCTCCTTGATGGAAAAATGGTAAATCCCTTTAGAAGAAGACAGGTGTTAGGGTCTGTAATAGTAAAAGAACTCGTCTAAAGAAAGCTGACGTTGTCCTCCACTTAGACGGCCCTATAAGACCTCAGCACCAATAAAGATCCTCCACGAATTTGGAGCAATCTGGCTAATGGACAACCCCAGATAGTCAGCTAACTGATGGTGTAAGGCCATTAAGGGCAATCTGAGCCCCGCGATAAACATGGCATTATACATACCAACGTCTGTGGTTCTCCTTGTATAGCACTGTTCATTTTCCCTGGGGAGACAGATAGGGATATGGTTTGGGATTTGGAAACAGATGCGCAACTCTTGAAAGACCTTATCACTCATATTTGGGAAAAATTTATTGACAGCCCATTCCTCAGGAAGGATGAAGGGACGGCTACTTGCAGGACTTCCTATAGTCCTTTCACAGGATTCCTCATCACTTTCATCTCCATCACTATCCCTCTCTTCTTCCACCTCAACTTCCCCTTCCTTACCTACTACCTCCTCCTGATCTTCGCCTCCATGACTCCCTACCTCCTCGTCAGGAGTTTGGGCTGATGTCTCCCTCTCTGACGACCAGGAAAAGCTCCCAGATTCATCATCGGGACCAATACCTCGTCGTAGCTCGCTCCATCGTGGACTGACGACTGATCACTCGACTCGTCACTTGACATCTGACTATCTACAAGTGACGGATTTGTTCTAAGCACCTAAGATGACGACCTCGATTTAGAAAAATCAATAAAAATAAAGTATACACAAAGAAAGGAAAAGGACTTACAAGTTTCTCAGAATGGGTGACGGTTGAAAACGCAAACGCAACGGCAGCAATGCAGGTGACGATGTAGGACGATTGACGGAAGAAAGGCAACGAATCTTCTCTCCAGGAATCAGAAAAGATGAAATAGGGAAAATGAGAAGTAAAGGTGGATTATATATAAAGGAGATATGCACAGAAGACGAAGCGACGCCCTCGTCCAGAAGCGGAGCCAACTAGGATACGCCGTGTGTCCAAGCATTTATTACTGGCTGCATCACATATGAATTAATTTCTCTCCTAGCCAAAATGAAAGTCAGCAACAAAAAATGTTAACTCCATAACCCGTAAGCTTTTATTAACGGAGATATGGAGTAGGGGGCAACTGATAAGACAAAATTATGGCACACAAAGGCACCCTATGCTTAACCTGTCGGCTTTACTCAGAATGGAGCCTACAGCTCATGCTGATGGGCTAAGTTATAAAGGAGGCTAAAGACCCTGAAGCTGACGGACCGTAATAGGCTATCGTGGAAGGAGGTCCACGAAGAACCCTAAAGGGTTGATTCCCTTATGAGGCTGATGACCCTTCTTGACTGAAGCGAATAAGACAAATTGACGGTCTTAAAGCCGATCGGTCTAATAAAACCATGACTTGGCCACCACGCATGAATAATAAAGAGATGACTTGTATTCCACGTTCAATGTTAGAGTCCTATAAGGAAAGGATTCCGCAATCTACGCTCATAAGGACTCCTATAAGGAAAATACTTCTACTCCAAGAAAGAGAGGTCAACCCTCCACTATTATAAAAGCCCCAATACCCTCACAAATCAATGTACGCATAATTAACCCCTCTCTAGCTCTCTAGAGTTGAAAGAAGTTCTAACTTGACCTTCGGAGGGTACTTGCCCGGCACCATACCCGTGCTCTCTGCTGGGTCTTCTCTTTTCTTTGTGCAGGTGTCGTTTCAAGTGTGCAAGCATTGTGTGACTCATTGGTGAAATTTTCGGCATCATCAGTTTTCAAGATTGTAAACTTCTTATATGCTTTTATTCTTTGTCAAATTATCTTTCCAATAGCACATTTGTAATTTTGTTTTATTTTTTGGATGTTGATGTTGCGTAGAAGTGAAACGTGTTTTTTTTGTAATTAGATTTTCAAATGATAGACTAAACTTCTGTGTTTGTGTTATTTTGTTTTGGTTAGCAATGTTGGGATTTGTATAATTTTATAATTATTGAACAAGTATCAAGTTGTTGAGTTGAGCTCTTTCTTAATATTGTCAATGAATTCAAAGTAATGCATTTACACCAAGTAATTTATTGCATGACTAACCAAGTGGCAAATATGGATTGACCATACCCTACCTGTAATTCGATTAAGTAGACTTCCAACCCGCATAAAATGACCTTTTTTATTTTATTTTATTTTTTAACTGAACCCTATTGACCCATCCCTCAAATTTTCCCAAATCTACCATTTAGTGTGGAGTGAAAATGTTGTGTTATTGATTAATGTCTTACAAAATGATCATTAGATGAACCAGTATTTTTTTAGAATATTCAAGTATGAGGGATCCTTTGAATCTATAAGGTGATAGGGTCTAAAATCCACCAAAGAAATTGAGAAAACCTAATTTCTTAGAGGCTACAATATCCTTAAACAGTAAAAGGAAACCTAAAGCAATTAGGAAAATGGCCAAAAAACCTTAATTCGTGCTCATCACGAAATTAGGTGGCAAAATAGTAAATTTTACCAAAAATTGTAAAAATGAGAATTGCCAAATTAAAAACTTCTATCTCTAAGAGATGTTCTAGAACAAACAAAATCTTATTCTAACATTTAAATTAAAAGTTATAAGAAACATAAATATTACTAGAAATGTAAAAATGTAGATTTTAAAGGCTTTTCAGTCATGGCCATCCGGGGGGGGGGGGGGGGGAACAGGTGTGCTCCCAGCCCTATTTCCTTTCATGTCACCAATTTTCCCATAATTTTGTTTGTTGTCGTAGATGATTTCTTCTACCACTTGTTAGGGAGATAATACCTTGTGGGGACTCCAAAATATCCTCTCTCTGCTCATTTATAGGTTTTCAATTAAGAGGGACAAATTCGTAAAATAAAAGCTCCAAATTTAAAACCTCCCACTAAACTCACATTCTTAGTAGTTTATAATCTCCTTATCTTTTATCCTTTTTTGAAATTTAAATAGACACACTCTATTTTCCTCCTCATCTCTTATCCTTTTTAAAACTTAAATAGACACGCTCTTTATTTTTTTTTTAAGGCATTTAGCATAGTAAGATTACTTTCATAAAACACCACGTCATTAGTCAAAAGGTTTATTCTATCAAGTTTTCTTCATCCTCTTACATATTTGATTTATGATTTGAATTTCTTCTTTTAATGCAATAGTTCTTTCACTTTTGTAATCTTTTTAGGTTTTCAAGATGATGATGTGAAATCTAATATGTTTTTGAAGTTGTTACCCAAAATTTAGGTGGTGATAACTAATAAGGATAAAGGATATCCTCTGAGGGAAAAAGAAATTGAGAGTAAGATAAGTAAGAGTGACTGTTTTATATGAGTGCTGATGTTTAAAATATAAAAGTAAAAATTGTAATTGCTAGATGATGATACTGGAAATGGGAAACTGGTTTAAACTGCTTTTCCAAATTTATCTAAAATTTAGAAGAAAACATAGAAGAACTTTTGAAATTTATAACACTAAAAGAGATGAATGAATGGAAAATTATGATATTAAACCCCCCTCCCAAAATCTTATTGTACGCCTAAAGCACGTGTGATGATGCTAGTAATATATAAGGGCATCACTTAACCCAAAAGTTTGTGTTTATAAGTTTAGGCTCAACTATGTTATATTAACCACTCACTTTTCTCATTCATTGTAGAACTTCACTCACACATGCTTACCCAACACATACCAGGCCTTGATTCACTACCCATGAATGGCTATGCATGTGTGACCATTTGCTCTTGCATGCACTTCTTGCTGATATGGGATACATTTTACTTTAAGCCACATGGCATTCTAAGTGGCATAAAATAAATTTTTAAATTTTTTTTTTGGCTATTAATTAACCTTGCTAGAAATTTCTATCTATTACTTAACCATAATGACTATTTTGACACAATACCAAAGTGTTAGATACTAAACTGACACATTTAAAATGTGAGAGATCAAATTGACACATAGTGTAAATGTTATAACCAAATAGGTAATTTATCCTTGGTTTTATTAAAGGTTTTGCGATGTTTTTGAAACATCACTATATGATTGATTATTTGCGGCGTTTTAAAAATGTCGCTAAATGTATTTTCCTACATAATAAACAAAAATGTTATAAAAATGTCACTAAAGGTTAATGAACGCCATTAAAGAGTTATATATGGCGACATTTTTGAACGTAAAAAAGAAAAAAAGAAAAAGAAAAAAAGAAAAATGCCACAATCGACCATTTTTGTCTACAACGATGTTTTTCTTTTGGGGGGGGGTTTTTTGTGATGTTTTACAATTGCCGCCTAAACCCAGATTTCTTTTAGACCCGGTTTGGATACCACGTTTAGTTGCAGCACGTTTTCAGTTTCACGTTTTCTACCTTTTTTTTTTTTGGCCGGCTTTTTTGACTTTGGGGACAAAATTCACTGTGCGTGCACTGTTCACGCAATATTTAATATTAAAAGTGGGTCCCACAACACTATTCACACATTTAAAAATTATTTTCCTACAGTGTTTTCAGGAACAATAAGTTTTTATCAACTTTCAGCAACAATAAGTGCTATTCAAACGGACCCTTAGTGTTATTTTCTTGTAAAATTGTATTTGTTAGTGATGTTTGTAACTTTGTGTCTCACTTGGAAATATATCAATACAAATGCATATTTCTTGGCGGTATGTATATATATATATATATATATATATATAGTTTTTTGAATTATTTTGGGGAGATTTTAGATTAGAACTTTATATCATAGAAAGATATTAACAATTTTGATCACCATGCATTAGAAATATTTAAGTGGGTTCAGTTTGTTGAGTTAAGATCACTTGACCCCGGTTAATTAATTCAATTACCCAAATTGATTAAATATGTCAACTTACATGCAAATCGTGAAGTCACCAACAAATCACCAAAAATACTAAGTGCAGCAAAAAATAAATTTAGCACGGTGATTTGTTAACAAATGGGGAAAACCTCACAAGGCAAAAACCCCTCTGTGTGATTTTAATGTCACCACTCTCAAGAATCCACTAATCAACAATCAAGCAGTTACAAGTATAAGGAATCTTAGCAACTACCTTGGCCTATCCCGAAATACCAACCTTTAGTTGAACCTTTGCTCCAATACCCAATTGGACTTGATCTTGTAGTAGCCTTCTTTCTCTTTGATGTACAAACCTTTAATTTGTGACTAACCCTTTGCACAGATCCCAAGTATGTGACTAACCCCAGCAACTTGAACAGGAGTTGTTGGTTGTAATTGCAAAGTTCTTCACTTCATCAACAATGAAGATTTAGAAGCACATAATTACAAAACCCTATAGTGTACAAACGTAGTAGCTTTACATAGAGAAACAAGTCTCTTGGTCTCTGTATCTGTGTGTAAATGACCTTTAAAGTAAGCCTTATATATGTCTAGGGTTGTGAAAAAAGAAACTCCAAACAAATATGCAAGGCTGGGCCAAATTTCAGATCTAGAAATTCTGAAATTGTAATTCTCAATAGATCAAGCTTTTATCGAGCTATCTATCGAGCTTCATATTAAGTCTCGAAAGCCAAACTTTGTGGCCTTAGGCTACAAATAAGTTTGTAGCCAAACTTTGTCCTTAAACTTTGATTCCCTTAACAAAATAGTAGGTATTTACAAATAAAAAGAAAAAGTTCAAGAAAAAATTTATTTAACCAATATTTTGAAAGAGATGTGGCTTGCAATATTGATAATGAGACTATTATATAACGATTTCAAAATAAGAAAATTCATAGAAGGAAGTTGTAAGACTTTATGTGTTTGTGTGCATTTTTTGTCAATATACAAAGTTAATTTTTATTAGAATTTATACAATTTAAGTTTTTTAATGACCATCTGAAAAAAATTCTTGGAGTTGCCATAGTGTGAGTTTGTTGTTGAGAATATGGAGGTTGGGTTCTTTAACTATGTTAAAATAAACAAGCTGATATACTCTCCGCTAATCAGCTGGGAAGTAATCAAATTTGAATGAGAACTAAGATAAGCAAACAAAAAAATTACAATATATATGATTAAACAGGTGATTCCAAACCTCAACTGCTAAGTAAAGAATAGCAGTAGACATCTGTCCTCTGCACAAAAGAACTATGCATTGCAAGTTGAACAGAAAATAAAAGTGAGACTTCAACTTTCATATGGGAAAGTAATAAGGGGAAAGCCAGATAGTTTGTCGAGCACGACACCAAGAGACTTGTCTAGCAAATTGAAGAAAAGGCAAAAGCGAAATATCATTGGTAGCAGAGTAATTAAAGAAGAAGATAAAGCAAATGAAAGCAAGAAAGAATGAATGCTAAGTGACGAACGCTGAGGCTAGGGCTAGGCAAGAGACTTTGTGTATCAAATTGAAGAAAAAGTAAATGCATAATAGCCCTCAGTACTGTATTGTACTTGATCAAAAACCTAAAGCTAAGCAAGAACTCCAAATGCCAAGTAAAGATTATTTTACCAGACATATACCTAATCTTTGCACAGATACTTGATTGCTTGCAAATTGAAAAGGGTGGGGCTGAGTGCGGAAAGAAATAAATTAAAAGATAAAGCAAGATAAATATAGAATAGAAAGCATATATAATAGACAGTCCAATCCACATCCAATTAGGATGGAGCATGTGAAGACCTGTTGTAGATTAGCGTTTTACCTTTACAGTTCACCTACGAAACGACCGTTAGATGAATCAATAATTAGTATTAAATATTTGTCAAATATTCACGTATAAGTTGTGTGATTACTTAGGGAGTAAAGTCCCACAAATAGATAATAATGACAATATTAAGTGGTTAATACAATAGAATTTGACTCATTTATAGGTTAAAACATTTAAGTTAGGGGATGACTTTATATGTTATGTTATATTATCATTAATCAATTATAAACATTAAATTATCATGCCAGCTTGTATCATATTTTATATTCTCAACAACTTGGAATATTAATCATGAACTATTTGAAAAGACTACAAATGAAATAAAGTTTAATATATTTTTTTAATAGGTATTTGTCTAGATATTACTGCCTTTTTTTTTTTTTTTTTTTTTTTTTTTTTTTTTTTGTGGAGAAAACATATAGTACTTCTAAGTTCTAATATCTCAATTTTTGTGTCCTTTCACTTGTAATTTTATGTGCTTCCAATATCATTCAAACTAGTGTATAATTTGTGCATAATAGGGTACAATTAAAAACAATTAATCACACTTACACATTTATGTGAGTTCAAATTATACATAGTGTAAGTGTTACACTTCTTAAAGCCATAGTCTATGCCTGGTGACAAACACTGAAACCAAAATAACACATTTGGGTTTTTGCACAATTTTACATTGGCAAATGTAGGAGGTTTTTGGGGATTGTTGGGTAAATCATGGGACTTTTTCTATTTTACATAAACTGATGCAAATGCTCAAAATTATGTGGCAATAAATGTGATTGGTGACACTATAACAAGTTTAAAAAAATGCAATCTTGGATTACTTATTGTGATTGGTGATACATCAATTTGTAAAGCTAATATAATAAAATTTACAATACCTTTTACATGACTCAAATATTTTTGGCATTCTTAATAGTGAACGAAAATATGCGCAAATATATTTTTTTATTTAAAGTTTTAAAATCATTTACTGCCCTAATATTTGGAAGCCTTTCTGTAAAGGGTCCATTGGCCTGGCTCGAACTCCAGAAAGCTAGCATACTAGCCACGGTTCATGAAAATGAAGGATCACAATTTCTTTAGCGGAAAGGAGGCTTGTAATTTCTTCTTGGATGAGCAACGTTTGATCCTACGATAAGGCATTTGGTATCAAATGATACCATGTCATTGGTATCAAAAACCAATAAGCTAGTATGAGACATGTCTGTAAAAAATAACTACCCACTACCAAATGAAAGACATGTATGTATTAATAGATAGTTCTTTTTGCACACATATCTCTCATTTATTGGATTTTGATACAGATGGCGTGGTATTATATGATACAAAATACTTTTTCTTGACCATTGGTATTGTCCCGACCGCTGAAACTATATGAAAGCAAAGCAAATCCATGTTTAGATATCTTGGAAAAAAGAATGGGAAAGCGAAAAAAAGTTGGAGTACCTAATTGAGCTCCGAGAATATTGTAAAGGTGAGAGTGGGTTGTGTAACACTTCACCTTTTCATTCATAAGTGGTTCCTTATAAGTTACATCCGCATGATGGTAAGACCTACGCAGCAGTACTTGTAGTGAAGTTTACAATTTCACTGTTCTCTTCATGGTTACCTTTAATCTTAAACTAATTAATAACTCAAATTACATATTTATTTAACCATATATTCCAACTTACTGAACCTTCAAAACATATGAACTCATGTGACCTGTCCCATGACATTTTGCAGTTTTAAAAACAGTTAAAATTAAGGAAATAATATCCCAACTCCTATGACAACAACCGACAAAAATTCACCCTCATACTTTATTTTCCCTACATGACAGTGCATATTACAAATTTAAATTGTAGTAATAAACAATTATTAATCACTTCAAAGTCTTCAAATTTAAATAAGAACTCAGATTCAAAAGCAAACATGAATTATGGTTTTGTTGAATACATGATTCCAAACCTCAACCACCAAGTAAAGACTAAAAGAGTACCAGCAGACGTCTCACTTTCACAAAAGATAATATTGATGATATATGCCTTGCAAGTTAAAGAGAAATAAAAGTAAGAGATTTTCAGCTTTCATATAGGAAAGTAATGAACTAAGATTTTTTATTTTTTTATAATTGAATAGTTGTGATGAGAGAATTTGAACTCTAAATATCTCTGCTATAAACATTAGGACATTCTAATTGAGCTATAAAGTTCTTGATATAATAAATTAAGATAATGGATTCTAAGTGGTACAAAGCAAGGATGCTTGAGAGGCGAGAGAAAATTGATAAGGTTTAGAAAAAAGTAAATTTGAAAGAATTTAGTCCATGTTATTTTTAACTTGATGTCAAATTAGTCTCCACCGTTAACTTAGTACCGAAAATGTTAATGTGACAAATAATGTATACTATTGACACACTTTAAAGCTTACATGGCTAATAAAATAATGGGTTTAGCTTATTTCCAATACTTTTGTAACTGGACATGTCCTTTTGTTTTAAATATACAATGACAAGTGGTAATGTGTTTTAATCTCTATATTTTATTTAGTTAGTGGGTGATGTGACTATCTCTCATTAAAATAAAAGGAGACGCTAGTTTAAAAGGTATTGAAGGTCAGCTAAATTCTAAAGTGATAATAAAATTTTTTAATAGACATTACAACTGTCACCTTAGCATTTAATTTAAAAAAATCCAAATAACAAAAATAAATAAAATGAAAAAAAAAAAAATTCTCGTTTCCTTATCTCTAAGGTTCTGTCATTTTTCCCTTATTTGAATTTTGAAACCATTTGAACTGACCAACACAAAAAATTCCAACCCAATTCCACCAAACCCTAGGTCGATCTATCCTTGCTCGGGAGATCTATTTGAAATTTCTGCCAAAACGTTTCTTGGTGTGTACTTAGAGCTCTATATGTTACATAACTACAATTGCAAACATATTTTATATAAATTCATTTTAGGATCTGATGCCAAAATTTTCATTTAATTTGGTGTGTGGGTGTGAAGGTTCAACGAATGTAGGGGAGAGGGATCAACCATTATTGGTGTGAGCTAGGAACAGAGCTGCAATACAGGAAATTAAAATTTATTTTTTTTATATGCTACCGACAGAGTAATTTATATATTTGCACCCACGCTCCGGTTAATTTGTGTTTGCTGGTGTGTTTGGTTGCTAAGAAAAAGATGGAAAAATAAAGATTTTTATTGCTTATTCATTTTATTTATTTGTACTTTTTTTTTTGTTTGCAATTTCCTTCCGTCTTTTCTTTAATGCATCGAGTTTTAATCTTATATTAATCAGTACTTATGAGTTATATCATATGAGATTGGGTTTTCAAGTAGCCGCCATTGTAGCTTGAGTTTGCTCGTAGTCATGGAGTAATTTAAAAAAAAAAAAAAAAATTATGGACAATTTATTTTGAACTTATGTTATGCTCTCTTTAATTTTCTAAATTCACTTTTTCTTTTACATTTCTTGATTGTGGGTTAAGGTATCACAGAGTGAATCTGTTTGGAGTTCTAAAGCAGGACCATGAAACACGTTGTAACACCAATTATATCAACACTAACACTTTACCTTTTTGGTTTCTCAAAAAAAAAAAAAAAAAACACTATATTTTCATTCATAAGTGTTTCCTTAAATCCACATGAAGATACGGCCTACGCAACAATAATAGTACTGAAATTTACAATTCCTCCGTCATCTGCATAGTTACCATTAATCCTAAACTTATGTTAGTCACATACATTAAAAAAAAAAATTAACAAATTAGATAGAAGTACTAATAAAACTCGTTTTTGAAACTTTAATAACTAAAATTGCTCATTTGAAACATTGAATACTAAAAGAGCTTTGTGGGGCCCGTGGGCCTGATAGCTTCGGCCCATCGTGTAGCAGGCCCAAGCCCACGCCGAGGAATACTGACTATTCAAGGCTAAATTGGGGAAAGCCTCTTTTCCCAATCCACGTCGAGGACCTCCTCATCCTCGGCCTGACAATGATGATTTTTGGGAAAGACCAATCCCAAAGTAAGCTGTCACCATCGCATGTAATGCATTCACCCAACCCCCTGCCGCATTAATGGGGAGATAACCCCTTAGCAGGGCAACGTTGGTCAGAGTGAACCACTTAAGTACTGATAAGGCCTTTGATGGGACGGACGGCCAGAAGAGAGGCAAATGGATGATCAACAGATGGAATAAGGAGATAGGAAGATGAAGACTATATAAGAAAAGCAAGTAAAGTAAAGAAGGGGGGGGAAAAAAAGAGAAAGATAAGGGTCTCCTCGGCCACGGGCCGAGGAGCGTCCCCCAGTTGTAAATAAATTCTAAGTGTTTTCTTTTATAAAAGAGAGTTCATGCTTGATGAACGACGGCCAACGCCTAAACCTTTAACCCACTCTCTATAAATTTATTGTTTGGGCTTGATTGGGCTGAAAGCCCACTCATACTCAGGGTCAATCCAAATTGAGTCCCTACAATTGGCGCCGTCTGTTGGAAGGATTAGGGTGCTGGTCGGCGCACCAGGCGAGTGTTCTAAGTAGTCGTTTTACAGTAGGTTGGAAAAAAAAAAAAACAAAAAAACAAAAAAAAAAAGAGAAAAAAAAATATAGAAGATTTGACAGCGAAAAGAGGAATCTTGATATTATTATTTCATAAATAGAAAGAGTACAGATTACAATCAGAGGCTCAGGTAGGTGTGTTTCACAAACAAATTTACAAGCTAATCCTACCAGCTATTTCTACAATCAGAGGCCCAGGTGGAGCCGCTCTAAAAAAGCTAGCCGGTGGGAAGTGTCAAGCCGTCCCTTTATTGGTATAAAGAGAATGGGAGAGCTTGACACAAAAGGCAGAGAAGGGGGAGGGCCATCATGTTTCCAGGCCACCGACAACTCCCTTCTCGGCCAGGCGGAGCTGGAACAAAGAGAGGAGCAGATGCAGGGGCTCCGGGATACCTTC